>NC_042987.1:40796657-40809157 GCF_901001165.1 Salmo trutta | reverse complement strand
CATGCCTACCACTTTGAAGATGCAAAATATTTTTTCTTGTGAAACAAACAAGAAATAACACAGAAAACAGAAAACTTGAGCGTGCATAACTATTCACCCCCCAAAGTCAAGTCTCTTGGGGTATGCCTCTATAAGCTTGGCACATCTAGCCACTGGGATTTTTGCCCATTCTTCAAGTTGGATGGGTTCCACTAGTGTACAGCGATCTTTAAGCCATACCACAGATTCTCAATTGGATTGAAGTCTGGGCTTTGACTAGGCCATTTCAAGATATTTAAATGTTTCCCTTAAACCACTCGAGTGTTGCTTTAGCAGTATGCTTAGGGTCATTGTCCTGCTGGAAGGTGAACCTCCGTCCCAGTCTCAAATCTCTGGAAGACTGAAACAGGTTTCCCTCCAGAATTTCCCTGTATTTAGCGCCATCCATCATTCCTTCAATTCTGACCAGTTTCCCAGTCCCTGCTGATGAAAAACATCCCCACAGCAGGATGCTGCCACCACCATGCTTGGTGATTCTTTAAGCAATGACTTTTTCTGGCCACTCTTCCGTAAAGCCCAGCTCTGTGGAGTGCACGGCTTAAAGTGGTCCTCTGGACAGATACTCCAATCTCCGCTGTGGAGCTTTGCAGCTCCTTCAGGGTTATCTTTGGTCTCTTTGTTGCCTCTCTAATTAATGCCCTCTTTGCCTGGTCCGTGAGTTTTGGTGGGCGGCCCTCTCTCGACAGGTTTGTTGTGGTGCCATATTCTTTCCATTTTTTAATAATGGATTTAATGGTGCTCCGTGGGATGTTCAAAGTTTCTAATATTTTTTTAAATTATAAAACCCTGATCTGTACTTCTCCACAACTTTGTTCCTGACCTATTTGGAGATCTCCTTGGTCTTCATGGTGCTGCTTGCTTGGTGGAGCCCCTTGCTTAGTGGTGTTGCAGACGCTGGGACCTTTCAGAACATGTATATACACTGAGATCATGTGACACTTAGATTGCACACAGGTGGATTTAATTGAACTAATTCTGTGACTTCTGAAGGTAATTGGTTGCAGATCTTATTTAGGGGGTGACATATGTACACATCAGTTTTCCTTTTTTTTATTGTTTGGAAGTTTTTTTCATTTCACTTCACCAATTTGGACTATTTTGTGTGTGTCCATTAAATGAAATCCAAATAAAAATCAATTTAAAATGACAGGTTATAATGCAACAAAATAGGAAAAAACACCAAGGGGGATGGATACTTTTGCAAAGCACTGTAGCTGTGTATCCTATCTACAGTACTCCACTGTAGAGCTACATTATGCTCCTTCTCTTGTCATGTCCTACCTCACTCCACATCTATCTCTGGTGCCTGATATCATTCTCTATTTAACAAGAGACTGAATGTCTCTGTCCTTGTGGTGTGTGTGTGTGTGTGTGTGTGTGTGTGTGTGTGTGTGTGTGTGTGTGTGTGTGTGTGTGTGTGTGTGTGTGTGTGTGTGGTGTGTGTGTGTGTGTGTTGTGTGCGTGTGTGTCGGACGTTATGAGTCCTTGTGTAGACACACAAAGCTATTCTTTTATTTTTCTCTTAGCTGGACTCTTACATACAAGGTTCTATTCATGGAAAAAAAAACTACTTCAGATGCTGTCTATTTCACAGTCCATTTTCAGATTATATACTAACTCCCATAGAATTGTGTGCATGTGTACATGTGGGCAAATGCATTTGTGTGTGTGTGTGTGTGTGTGTGTGTGTGTGTGTGTACCTGTGCTGGGTCGACATCATTGAGCATCACTATGGAGGTACAGTGGTAGTCCAACACCAGCCTCCAGAAATCCTTCACTGTGTTGGGCAGAGGATGCTGGGTAACGATGAATGCTGACGGCTGTTTATAACTCTACATGAGGCAGGGGGAGAGAGGGAGGTAGGGAGGGAGAGGGAGGGAGAGGGAGGGAGAGAGGGAGGAAGAGGGAGGGAGAGAGGGAGGAAGAGGGAGGGAGAGAGGGAGGAAGAGGGAGAGAGGAAGAGGGAGAGAGGGGAGGGAGGAAGAGGGAGAAAGGGAGAGAGGGAGGGAGGGAGGGAGGGAGGGAAGGAGAGGGAGGGACGGACGGAGGGAGGTAGAGAGGAAGAGGGAGAGAGGGAGGGAGGAAGAGGGAGAGAGTGAGAGAAAAAGGTAGGGGGAGGGGGAGGGAGAGGGAGAGATTGAGAGAAAGATGTAGGGGGAGGGAGAGGGAGAGAGTGAGAGAAAAAGGTAGGGGGAGGGGGAGGGAGAGGGAGAGAGTGAGAGAAAGATGTAGGGGGAGGGGGAGGGAGATAGAGATTTTAATTAAACTCCTAACAACTATTTTCATTGACTACAGGTTTTTCTCCATTTCTAGATATTGAGAGGATAGCCTGGACCCAGATCTGATTTTATGTTGTCTTGATAATTCCTATGGTCATGGCAACACAGCACAAACAGATCTGGGAACAGACTACTGAGACTTCAGTCCTTACGTACATGAGTGCAGCGTTGAACGTGTGTGTTTGCAGTGTGTGTGTGTGTGTGTGTGTGTGTGTCTGTTAGCGTGTGTGTTAGTGTGTGTGTGTGTGTGTTTGCAATGTGTGTGTGTTAGTGTGTGTCTGTGTGTGTGTGTTAGTGTGTGTGTGTTTGCAATGTGTGTGTGTTAGTGTGTGTGCGTGTGTGTTAGTGTGTGTATGTGTATGCAATGTGTGTGTGTGTATGTTTATGCAGTGTGTATGTATGCAGTGTGTGTGTGTGTATGCAGTGTGTGTGTTTATGCAGTGTGTGCGTGTGTGTGTGTGTGTGTGTGTGTGTGTGAGTGTGTGTGTGTGTGAGTGTATGCAGTGTGTGTATGCAGTGTGTGTGTGTATGCAGTGTGTGTGTGTGTGTGTGTGTGTATGCAGTGTGTGTGTGTGTGTGTGTGTGTGTGTGTGTGTGTGTGTGTGTGTGTGTGTGTGTGACATACGTCCATAAGAGCAGCGTTGATGTAGTTGGAGCTCTCTCCGTCGATGGTGATGAGGAAGGGCAGACAGCGGTCAGGAGGAAGGACGTCCATACAGCGGTTCTTCTCATGGTTCCTGGGGAGCAGGGCGATACTACAGTCCTCCACACGCAGCGTAGGAGTCACCATGTTCAGAGTCTGGAGAGAGACAGTAGAGGTTACATTGGGTTACAGTGGGTTACAGGGCAATAGAGTGGGTTACATGGAAATATAGTGGGTTACAGTGGGTTACAGGGCAATACATTGGGTTACAGTGGGTTACAGGGGGGTTACATGGCAATATTGTGGGTTACAGTGGGTTACAGTGGGTTATAGGGCAATGCATTGGGTTACAGTGGGTTACAGGGGGTTACATGGCAATATAGTGGGTTACAGTGGGTTACAGTGGGTTATAGGGCAATACAGTGGGTTACAGGGGTTACAGGGTGATACAGTGGGTTACAAGGGGTTACAGGGCGACACAGTGGGTTACAGTAGGTACAGTGGGTTACAGTGGGTTACAGTGGGTTACAGGGCGATACAGTGGGTTACAGGGCGATACAGTGGGTTACAGTGGGTTACAGTGGGTTACAGGGCGATACAGTGGGTTACAGTGGGTTACATGGCGATACAGTGGGTTACAGTGGGTTACAGTAGGTTACAGGGCGATACAGTGGGTTACAGTGGGTTACAGTAGGTTACAGTGGGCTACAGTGGGTTACAGGGCGATACAGTGGGTTACAGTAGGGTACAGTGGGCTACAGTGGGTTACAGGGCGATACAGTGGGTTACAGTAGGTTACAGGGCGATACAGTGGGTTACAGTGGGTTACAGGGCGATACAGTGGGTTACAGTGGGTTACAGGTTGATACAGTGGGTTACAGGGGAATACAGTTGGTTACAGTGGGTTACAGCAGGTACAGTGGGTTACAGGGCGATACAGTGGGATACAAGGGTTTAATGGGGCTACAGTGGGTTACAGTGGGCTACAGTGGGTTGCAGGGCGATACAGGGGGTTACAGTGGGTTACAGTGGGTTACAGGGCAATACAGTGGGCTACAGGGAACACCAGTGGGTTACAGTAGGTTACAGTGAGTTACAGGGCGATACAGTGGGTTACAGTGGGTTACAGTAGGTTACAGGGCGATACAGTGGGTTACAGTGGGTTACAGTGGGTTACAGTAGGTTACAGTGGGCTACAGTAGGTTACAGGGCGATACAGTGGGTTACAGTAGGTTACAGTGGGCTACAGTGGGTTACAGGGCGATACAGTGGGTTACAGTAGGTTACAGGGCGATACAGTGGGTTACAGTGGGTTACAGGGCGATACAGTGGGTTACAGGGCGATACAGTGGGTTACAGTGGGTTACAGGTTGATACAGTGGGTTACAGGGGAATACAGTTGGTTACAGTGGGTTACAGCAGGTACAGTGGGTTACAGGGCGATACAAGGGTTTAATGGGGGCTACAGTGGGTTACAGCGGGCTACAGTGGGTTGCAGGGCGATACAGGGGGTTAAAGTGGGTTATAGTGTGTTACAGGGCAATACAGTGGGCTACAGGGAACAACAGTGGGTTACAGTGTGTTACAGAGCAATACAGTGGGTTACAGTAGGTTACAGTGAGTTACAGTGGGTTACAGGGAACAACAGTGGGTTACAGTGTGTTACAGGGCAATACAGTGGGTTACAGTATGTTACAGGGCAATACAGTGGGTTACAGTATGTTACAGGGCAATACAGTGGGTTACAGTATGTTACAGTGGGTTACAGGGAACAACAGTGGGTTACAGTGTGTTACAGGGAAATACAGTGGGTTACAGTATGTTACAGTGGGTTACAGTGGGTTACAGGGCAATACAGTGGGTTACAGTAGGCACTGTGGGTTACAAGGCGATACAGTAGGTTACAGTGGGTTACAGTAGGTTACAGTGGGTTACAGTGGGTTACAGTGTGATACAGTGGGTCACAGGGTGATACAGTGGGTTACAGTGGGTTACAGTAGGTTACAGTGGATTAAAAGGCAATGCAGTGGATTACAGTGGGTTACAGTAGGATACAGTGGGTTACAGTAGGATACAGTGGGTTACAGGGGGTTACAGTGGGTTACAGTAGGTTACAGTGGGTTACAGTGGGTTACAGTGGGTTACAGGGCAATACAGTGGGTTACAGTGGGTTACATGGTGATACAGTGGGTTACAGTGGGTTACAGTGGGTTACAGTGGGTTACAGGGCAACACAGTGGGTTACAGTAGGTACAGTGGGTTACAGTAGGTTACAGTGGGTTACAGGGCGTTACAGTGGGTTACAGGGCGTTACAGTGGGTTACAGTGGGTTACAGGGCGATACAGTGGGTTACAGTGGGTTACAGTTGGTACAGTGGGTTACAGTAGGTACAGTGGGTTACAGTGGGTTACAGGGCAATACAGTGGGTTACAGTAGGTTACAGTGGGTTACAGGGCGTTACAGTGGGTTACAGTGGGTTACAGGGCGATACAGTGGGTTACAGTGGGTTACAGTTGGTACAGTGGGTTACAGTAGGTACAGTGGGTTACAGTGGGTTACAGGGCAATACAGTGGGTTACAGTAGGTTACAGTGGGTTACAGTGGGTTACAGGGCGATACAGTGGGTTACAGTAGGTACAGTGGGTTACAGTGGGTTACAGGGAACAACAGTGGGTTACAGTGTGTTACAGGAAAATACAGTGGGTTACAGTATGTTACAGTGGGTTACTGGGAACAACAGTGGGTTACAGTGTGTTACAGGGCAATACAGTGGGTTACAGTATGTTACAGTGGGTTACAGTATGTTACAGTGGGTTACAGTTGGTACAGTGGGTTACAGTAGGCACTGTGGGTTACAAGGCGATACAGTAGGTTACAGTGGGTTACAGTAGGTTACAGTGGGTTACAGGGTGATACAGTGGGTCACAGGGTGATACAGTGGGTTACAGTAGGTTACAGTGGATTAAAAGGCAATGCAGTGGATTACAGTGGGTTACAGGTTGATACAGCGGGTTACAGGGTGATACAGTGGGTTACAGTGGGTTAAGTGGTGATACAGTGGGTTACAGTGGGTTACAGGGCAACACAGTGGGTTACAGTAGGTACAGTGGGTTACAGTGGGTTACAGTGGGTCACAGGGCATTACAGTGGGTTACAGTGGGTTACAGTGGGTTACAGTGGGTTACAGGGCGATACAGTGGGTTACAGTGGGTTACAGTGGGTTACAGTGGGTACAGTGGGTTACAGTAGGTACAGTGGGTTACAGTGGGTTACAGGGCAATACAGTGGGTTACAGTGGGTTACAGTGGGTTACAGTAGGTTACAGTGGGTTACAGGGCGATGCAGTGTGTTACAGGGCGATACAGTAGGTACAGTGGGTTACAGGGCGATACAGTGGGTTACAGGGCGTTACAGTGGGTTACAGTGGGTTACAGGGTATTACAATGGGTTACAGTGGGTTACAGAGGGTTACAGTGGGTTACAGGGCGTTACAGTGGGTTACAGTGGGTTACAGTGGGCTATAGGGCGTTACAGGATATTACAGTGGGTTACAGTGGGTTACAGGGCGTTACAGGGAAATACAGTGTGTGACAGAGCGTTATAGTGGGTTACAGTGGGTTACAGGGAAATACAGTGTGTGACAGGGCATTACAGTGGGTTACAGGGCATTACAGTGGGTTACAGGGCATTACAGTGGGTTACAGGGCGATACAGTGGGTTACAGTGGGTTACAGTGGGACATTCTACAGTCCTCCACATGAAACGTAGGAGTCACCATGTTTAGAGTCTGGAGAGAGAGACAGAGATACTAGGGGTTAGAGGGTCACATGGTCTTAAAAGGATGGCCCAATAGCCACCAAACTGTTTCTATAAGGGATGGTTCAACAGTCCTCTGTGTTTGTTGGGAAAGAGCCACTGATTGGAAAGCCCTTACCTTCATTATCAGTACTTGTTTCCTTATTGCAGATGTGGTTTGCTTCTGTAAAATGTGTCTGTCTACTCCTCACCCTGAATGAGGAAGGACCCCTATGGACAAGAATCTCACCCTGAACTCCTCTTTAATCTGAGAGGAGTTGGTCTGGGGGTCCAATCGGTTCATGTCATAGTAGACCGAGCGAAGCTGATTGGCTGGGATGGTGGTGTCACCACAAAGACACGCCTCCAAGATGGCGTCGTGGATAAAGACATACTGCTCCTGGGAAAATAAAGATCAAGATTTTATTTAGTAAGAAGAAATAGAAATAGTTGATGAGTATTATGTGGTGACTACAGACAAGAACCGAAACTAGGCTAAATCAGTAACAAAATAATACGCACGCACGCACACACGCACACACACACACACACACACACACACACACACACACACACACACACACACACACACACACACACCACACACACACACACACACACACACACACACACACACACACACACACACACACACACACACACACACACACACACACACACACACAGGTATTGAAGGGGGTGTCAAATACAGTTCAGCGGTCCTCATCTGGTTCATCTTCCCTGACTGACTGGTTTTACTACAGTATGATGTTGTGTCTGGTTCAACACCAAGGCCTCATCATCCCCCCGACTGGTTGTTGCTGCGTTTCATCTATGACATCAACATTTACCAGCATTATATCCTATCGAATATTAGTATATTTTGTCACATGAGCCGAATACAACGGGTGTAGACTTTTCAGTGAAATGCTCGCATTACGAGCAACTTTCCCTCCCAAAAAAATTAGGGACAAATTTCAGGTTTGCTGAGAACAAACTTGAACATTCTGTGTAACATCAAACGCGTTTACTGTGAACACTGAGACTGTACCCGCTTTAACTTACATTTGTTAAACTGAATTTTCTTCCCAATTCCGTGGTATCCAATTGGTAGTTACAGTCTTGTCTCATCGCTGCAACTCCCCTATGGTACTCGGGAGAGGCGAAGGTCGAGAGCAGTGCGTCCTCCGAAACACAACCCAACCAAGCCGCGCTGCTTCTTGACAAAATGCCCACTTAAGCCAGCCTGAACCAACGTGTCGGAGGAAACGCCATGCACCAGCTACGCACGCAGCTTAGAGAGAACATGACTTACGAGCCTTTAACTAACGATGAAGAGTCAATTAAATTATAATACAAAAGAAAATAGTAACACAATGAATAAAATACACAAGTGTGGAGCTATATACAGGAAGTACCAGTACCAGATCAATGTGGAGCTATATACAGGAAGTACCAGATCAATGTGGAGCTATATACAGGAAGTACCAGATCAATGTAGAGCTATATACAGGAAGTACCAGATCAATGTGGAGCTATATACAGGAAGTACCAGATCAATGTGGAGCTATATACAGGAAGTACCAGATCAATGTGGAGCTATATACAGGGAGTACCAGATAAATGTGGAGCTATATACAGGAAGTACCAGATCAATGTGGAGCTATATACAGGAAGTACCAGATCAATGAGGAGCTATATACAGGAAGTACCAGATCAATGTGGAGCTATATACAGGAAGTACCAGTACCAGATCAATGTGGAGCTATATACAGGAAGTACCAGATCAACGTAGAGCTATATACAGGAAGTACCAGATCAATGTGGAGCTATATACAGGAAGTACCAGATCAATGTGGAGCTATATACAGGAAGTACCAGATCAATGTGGAGCTATATACAGGAAGTACCAGATCAATGTGGAGCTATATACAGGAAGTACCAGGTCAATGTGGAGCTATATACAGGAAGTACCAGATCAATGTGGAGCTATATACAGGAAGTACCAGATCAATGTGGAGCTATATACAGGAAGTACCAGATCAATGTGGAGCTATATACAGGAAGTACCAGATCAATGTGGAGCTATATACAGGAAGTACCAGATCAATGTGGAGCTATATACAGGAAGTACCAGATCAATGTGGAGCTATATACAGGGAGTACCAGATCAATGTGGAGCTATATACAGGAAGTACCAGATCAATGTGGAGCTATATACAGGAAGTACCAGATCAATGTGGAGCTATATACAGGAAGTACCAGATCAATGTGGAGCTATATACAGGAAGTACCAGATCAATGTGGAGCTATATACAGGAAGTACCAGATCAATGTGGAGCTATATACAGGAAGTACCAGATCAATGTGGAGCTATATACAGGAAGTACCAGATCAATGTGGAGCTATATACAGGAAGTACCAGATCAATGAGGAGCTATATACAGGAAGTACCAGATCAATGTGGAGCTATATACAGGAAGTACCAGATCAATGTGGAGCTATATACAGGAAGTACCAGATCAATGAGGAGCTATATACAGGAAGTACCAGATCAATGTGGAGCTATATACAGGAAGTACCAGATCAATGTGGAGCTATATACAGGAAGTACCAGATCAATGTGGAGCTATATACAGGGAGTACCAGATCAATGTGGAGCTATATACAGGGAGTACCAGATCAATGTAGAGCTATATACAGGGAGTACCAGATCAATGTGGAGCTATATACAGGGAGTACCAGATCAATGTGGAGCTATATACAGGGAGTACCAGATCAATGTGGAGCTATATACAGGGAGTACCAGATCAATGTGGAGCTATATACAGGGAGTACCAGTACCAGATCAATGTGGAGCTATATACAGGGAGTACCAGTACCAGATCAATGTGGAGCTATATACAGGGAGTACCAGTACCAGATCAATGTGGAGCTATATACAGGGAGTACCAGATCAATGTGGAGCTATATACAGGGAGTACCAGATCAATGTGGAGCTATATACAGGGAGTACCAGATCAATGTGGAGCTATATACAGGAAGTACCAGTACCAGATCAATGTGGAGCTATATACAGGAAGTACCAGATCAATGTGGAGCTATATACAGGGAGTACCAGTACCAGATCAATGTGGAGCTATATACAGGGAGTACCAGATCAATGTGGAGCTATATACAGGAAGTACCAGATCAATGTGGAGCTATTTACAGGGAGTACCAGTACCAGATCAATGTGGAGCTATATACAGGGAGTACCAGTACCAGATCAATGTGGAGCTATATACAGGGAGTACCAGATCAATGTGGAGCTATATACAGGAAGTACCAGATCAATGTGGAGCTATATACAGGGAGTACCAGTACCAGATCAATGTGGAGCTATATACAGGGAGTACCAGATCAATGTTGAACTAAATATAGGGTGAGTAGAAAAATGTGTGTTTATGTGTATTTGTGTTGTGTTGTGTCTGTATGTGTGTGTGTTGTGTGTGCATATTTAGTGTATGTGAATGTGTGTGGGTTTTGTCTGAGAGGACGTTACAGCCTTATTCTAAAATTGATTAAATATTTTTTCCCTCATAAATATACACACAATACCCCATAATGACAAAGTGAAAACCGTTTTTTAGATTTTTTTTAGCAAATGTATTAAAAAAATGAACTGAAATACCTTATTTACATAAGTATTCAGACCCTTTGCTGTGAGACTCGAAATTGAGCTCAGGTACGTTCTGTTTCCATTGATCATCCTTGAGATGTTTCTACAACTTGTTTGAAGTCCACCTGTGGTAAATTCAATTGATTGGACATGATTTTGAAAAGCACACACCTGTCTATATAAGGTCCCACAGTTGACAGTGATTGTCAGAGCAAAAAACAAGCCATGAGGTCGAAGGAATTGTCCATAGAGCTCTGAGACGGGATTGTGTCGAGGCACATATCTGGGGAAGGGTACCAAAACATTTCTGCAGCATTGAAGATCCCCAAGATCACAGTGGCCTCCATCATTCTTAAATGGAAGAAGTTTGGAACCACCAAGCCGGCCACCCGGCCAAACTGAGCAATCGGGGGAAAAGGGCCTTGGTCAGGGAGTTGACCAAGAACCCGATGGTCATTCTGACAGAGTTCCTCTGTGGAGATGGGAGAACCTTCCACAAGGACAACCAACTCTGCAGCACTCCACCAATCAGGCCTTTATGGTAGAATGGCCAGACGGAAGCCACTCCTCAGTAAAAGGTATGACAGCTCACTTGGAGTTTGCCAAAAGGCACCTAAAGGACTCTCAGACCATGACAAATAACATTCTCTGGTCTTATGAAACTAAGATTGAACTCTTTGGCCTGAATGCCAAGCGTCACATCTGGAGGAAACCTGGCACCATCCCTACGGTGAAGCATGGTGGTGGCAGCATCATGCTGTGGGGATGTTTTTCAGCAGCAGGGACTGGAAGACCAGTCAGGATCGAGGGAAAGATGAAGCAAAGTACAGAGAGAACCTTGATGAAAACCTGCTCCAGAGCGCTCAGGACTTCAAACTGGGGCGAAGGTAGACCTTCTAACCAGACAACAACCCTAAGCACACAGCCAAGACAACACAGGAGTCGCTTCGGGGCAAGTCTCTGAATGTCCTTGAGTGGCCCAGCCAGAGCCTGCACTCGAACATCTCTGGAGAGACCTAAAAATAGTTGTGCAGTGACTGGTCTTCCAGTCCCTGCTGCTGAAAAACATCCCCACAGCATGATGCTGCTACCACCATGCTTCACCGTAAGGATGGTCCCCATCCAACCTGACAGAGTTTGAGAGGATCTGCAGAGAAGAATGGGAGAAACTCCCAAACACTGGTGTGCCGAGCTTGTACCCAAGAAGACTCGAGGCTGTAATCACTGCCAAAGGTGCTTCAACATAGTACTGAGTACTCCACTACAGCTCCGTAAATGTGGATGGGGGCATGCTCAGCCCCTCCGTTTCCTGTGGTCCACGATCAGCTCCTTTATCTTGCTGACGTTGAGGGAGAGGTTGTTAATCTGGCACCACACTGCCAGGTCACTGACCTCCTCCCTATAGGCTTGTCTCATCATCTTCGGTGATTAGGCCTACCACTGTTGTGTCGTCAGCAAAACTTAATGGTGGTGTTGGAGCCGTGCTCGGTCACGCAGTCGTGGGTGAACAGGGAGCACAGGAGGGGACTGAGGACACACCCCTGAGGGGCCCCCGTGTTGAGGATCAGCGTGGCAGATGTGTTGTTGCCTACCCTTACCACCGGGGGGCGGCAGAAGGATGGGTTCAGTCCCAGAGTCCCTAGCTTGCTGATGAGCTTGGAGGGGACTATGTTGTAGAACGCTAAGCTGTAGTCAATGAACAGCATTCTCACATAGTTATTTCCCCCTCTTGGCCAGGTGGGTGAGGGCAGTGTGAAGTGCAATTGAGATTGCGTTGTCTGTGGATCTGTTGGGACGGTATGCGAATTGTAGTGGGTCCAGGGTGTCTGGGATGATGGGGATGATGTGTCTCATGAGAGAGAGAGAGATAGATAGATAGAGAGATAGATAGAGAGAGAGAGAGAGAGAAAGAGAGAGAGAGAGAGAGAGAGAGAGAGAGAGAGAGAGAGAGAGAGAGAAAGAAAACACCCAGTCTCTTTTCACAGCTGCTGAAGCTGGGCGGCAGGCAGGCTGGCAGAAGTTAGACAATAAGAGAATAATAAAATATTTTTACTGGCTTGTAAACGAGCAGGTTTAGCTCAA
>NC_042987.1:40657850-40727938 GCF_901001165.1 Salmo trutta | reverse complement strand
CACATCAGTTAAATATGACAACAGGAACTCGAACTCAGAATCAGGAACCTCAAACTCAGAGCCACGTAAACAACAGTTTAAATATAGACTACAGGAACTCTTGAATCTCAGACCACGTAACAGCAGTCAGGTAAATATAGACAACAGGAACTCCGCCACGTAACATCAGTTTTTGAATTTTTTAATATAGACTACAGGGACTCAGCCACGTTTTCGTAACAGCAGTTAAATATAGGACTACAGGAAACTCTGAACTCAGCCACATAACAGCAGTTTACATATAGGACTACAGGAACTCAGCCACGTAACATCAGTTAAATATAGACTACAGGAACTCTGAACTCAGCCACGTAACAGCAGTTAAATATAGACAACAGGAACTCAGCCACGTAACATCAGTTAAATATAGACTACAGGGACTCAGCCACGTAACAGCAGTTAAATATAGACTACAGGAACTCTGAACTCAGCCACATAACAGCAGTTAAATATAGACTACAGGAACTCAGCCACGTAACATCAGTTAAATATAGACTACAGGAACTCAGCCACGTAACAGCAGTTAAATATAGACTACAGGAACTCTGAACTCAGCCACGTAACAGCAGTTAAATATAGACTACAGGAACTCAGCCACGTAACATCAGTTAAATATAGACTACAGGAACTCAGCCACGTAACATCAGTTAAATATAGACTACAGGAACTCAGCCACGTAACAGCAGTTAAATATAGACTACAGGAACTCAGCCACGTAACAGCAGTTAAATATAGACTACAGGAACTCTGAACTCAGCCACGTAACAGCAGTTAAATATAGACTGCAGGAACTCAGCCACGTAACAGCAGTTAAATATAGACTACAGGAACTCAGCCACGTAACATCAGTTAAATATAGACTACAGAAACTCAGCCACGGTGTGACGGCCCTGAATGTTTCTGAACCGTCTCAGTGCTTCTCCTTCAAATAGGGCGCTATCCCTTTAATTCTCAATTAATTAGTGCTTCTTCTTCCAATAGAGCGCTTCCCCTTTAATTCCCAATTAAATAGCCAGCATCAGCTGCGCAAAAGTGGAGTTGTGATGGAAACGTGAATGAGGATGTGTTCGACCCTCAGTTCTGAAGCTTCTCTCTTCCGTTTGTTGTGTTGATGTAAAAGTGTGCTTTGTGTAGCCTAATAGAAAATCTACCCAGGATCGGATCCACTCTTTGCATCTGTGGACTACACCTCTCCGTTGGTTTTCGTGGCCTTTCTCCGCTGGAGATCTGTCGGCGGATTGGCTTCTCTGACTGACCGACTGACTACAACCTTTTTTGTATACGGTATTTCATTTGTTTTGGGTGTGATGTATACTGTGATGATTTATGTAGTTAGTTGTAGTTGAGGATTTATTGAAATGTGTGGTAAAATATTTGTTATTTTCATTGTATGATGGACACTGGGTTTACGCTACACTGTATGACGGACAAACATTGCGTGACTAAGGTCACTTGAGTTCCCTGAACTTGTTTACCGGGCTGGACTCTTAGGCCCGAGGTACAGGACATTTCTGAAGGAACCAGAGCTGTTTAAAGCTCACTATTGTTATATTGTTGTGTGTGATCATTTGTTGTTAATACATCCACGCAAAAGAATACAGTTGTTTTTGAAGTTATTTCCATTGTTTTAAGGGTTCATGAAAAGGGTATTTCCATCCTGACATTTACATGAGTCCTTTGTATTGGTGTAGACTTGACGGACCAGATGGGACTCATTCCCTATCAAACTAAAAGGAGAAACTAATATTTTCTCTGGTAGGCACAACCTACCTGGCACCCCTATAAATTATAACTTCAAGTCAAAACCGTTACATAAAAAATGGCACCCCAGATGGGACCTCAACATTGAGAAATAACCAAAGCAAATCTTTTGTGTGGAATTAAAACAATGGATTCACCCCAAGAAAATGTGCTCATCCATATCATACCTGTCAATGGGAATACACAGGGCCATTCTGACCATCGAGCCGACAATACAAATCATAATGTTAATGGAGTTGATTTGGGCCAGAGCCCTGGGAATCTGAATGCTCTGTCTGGACCACAGGCCACAGGAGGTCTAACCAGCTACTCCCTTATTGACATGGATCTGTGTGGAAGTACTGAGCTAGCCCTCCCTCTGACGCCCAACCTTCCTCCATTGTCTGGTTTATCTCCAGAGGTGGTAGTCTTACAACTTCAAGGTGACATCCTTGATATTCGTCGGACTCAACAACATCTCCAAACTTTAATCCACCATAAATTCAAATGTCTGAGTGAAGAGCAACAACAGAGTGCCATGGAATTCAGAAACTCACTTAGCACTCTAACCCACACGCTGACAGAGCTCAGTGAGAGTGGAAGACGGGATGTTACTGGTGCCATGGACAGGCAGTTTGACTACCAACAAACCCAACTCACTGCCACTCTCCAGTGGCGCTTGCAACATCATCACACTGAGGTCCTCAAGGATGTTAATTCAGTTTTTTTTCCTCTGGTTAACACTGTAGACCACTTGCAGAAAGAGCTCGCTAATTGTGTTAAAATGTTGGATGACGTGTCTGTTGACATGGCCTCCATTAGGCACAACTCCTTGCACAGAGCTTCTCTGGTGTCCACTTCTGTTCAGACCACTGAGGGCCAAGCTGGAACCTCAGAACAGCTAAGACAAGGCCATCCTGCAGCCACTCCTTACAGGATGCAATCCACCATGCATCCTGGTGTTCATTTTCATGGTCCGATAACTCCCTCACCCTCTACTTCCTCAATCCCTCCTAGCTCTTTTGTTCATGGTGATTTGAGTAGACGTCATGTGGGGGCGATGCCCATTAAATTGCAATTTCCCACCTTTGGGAAAAAGGATGACAGTCCTGATCCGCTAATGTATCTGGAAAGATGTCGTGACTTTCTTGCCCTCAATCCCCTGGCTGACGAAGAACTCCTTGCCACATTGAGGAATGTGTTGCATGGGACAGCTCGAGACTGGTGGGATGTGGCACGTCTCACCACTACCTCCTGGGCTGACTTTGAGGCCAAGTTTTCCTCTGCATTTCTGTCTGAGGACTACACAGATGAGCTGGCAGACAGAGTCAGGAATCGAGTGCAAAGAGAGAAAGAGAGTATCCGTGACTTTGCATACGGTTACCACTCCCTGTGCAGAAGGTGGAAACCTGGCATTGAGGAGGAAGAGGTCATTAAATTAATCTTGAAGAACATCAACCCACTACTAGCCAGTCAACTCAGAGAAAGAGTCACCACTGTTGATGGACTGGTTCGCCTGGGACAGCAGTTTGAGAAGGACAGAGAATGCCAACAGCAATATGAACAGAGAAAGAAACAGACACCCAAACCGTTACCCAAGCCAGACCATCAACAACAGCCAGAGTATCCAGCCAAGACACCTCCCATGTTCTGTTGGAGATGTAGCCAAAAGGGACATTCTTCAGCCACATGTCCAAGACCATATCAAGTAAACCCTTCCAGAAACCACAAATCACCACAGGCCAACACACCTAACTCCCTTCGCAGGAACAACCATCCTACTCTGGGTGCTTTGACCAGAGCTGAAACCCCAAGAGTCACTGCCTACGCCCCCCCATCGACATCCCCTTCCTTTCAGTTAATACCACACCAACTGGTGGTACCCCTGTCCATAGGTCCATGGACAGGAAGAGCCACCCTGGACACCGGGTCATCCTACACACTGCTCAATGAGAAACTGTGGAAGGAGGTTAAAGGTCCACACTACAACTTGAAGCCGTGGACAGAAGGTCCACTCTATCTGGCTGATGGTGAGGCTAAACGACCACTTGGCTGGAGTGAGGTAGAGTTCCGCCTGTGTAACCACTCCTATATGATTCCTTCTGTTATCCTACAAACCAAGAACCTTGCTTTTCCTGTCGTGTTGGGAATTGATTTCATGTACTTCAGTGGTGTCCAGATTGATATCGCACACAATTGCTACTGGTTTCCATACAATCCGAGCAAGAAGCATTTCTTCCAGTCAGAAGCTACAAAGTTACATGATTGGGGTCCAAATGTGGCAGTCTTCTCTGCCATTGCTCCGGTACCACTAACCCTTGATAATCCTTCTGATGATCTCCTTTTACAGGCTGTGAGAAGAGCTCAGCTGGAACAGCCAGAGGAGTTAAGGCTGTTGGAACAACTGCAGAATAACGCTGATGTATGTACTTCAAAGCTGGGACGTACTGGGCTCCTGAAGCACAAAATATTCCTTACACAGGAAATGCCGATCAAGCAGAAGCCATATCGTTTGTCCCCAGCAAAGCTAATCATCCAAAAGGGACTCATTAATGATATGTTGACACAAAATATAATTGAACGTTCATCCTCTCCCTGGGCTGCTCCTGTTGTCCTCATCCCAAAAAAGACCGGTGGTCTTAGATTTTGTGTGGACTATAGGAAGACCAACAAGATTTCCCAGACTGATGCCTATCCTCTTCCCACCATCCAAGAGATCCTGGAGTCATTGTCTGGTGCGGTTGTGTTCACTACCCTTGACCTCAATAGTGGCTATTGGCAGGTTGAGATGGACCAGGAAAGCAAGGACAAGACTGCTTTTGTCTGTGCTGAGGGCTTGTTTTCCTTTAAGGTGATGCCTTTTGGATTAAAGAATGCACCTGCCACTTTCCAAAGACTGATGGAGATTGCGTTAGGTGAGCTCAGAGGGAAGATCTGTTTCGTCTACCTGGACGATATAATTATCTACTCCCAGACCAGAGAACAACATTTTCAAGATCTTCAAGCAGTGTTGGACAAGCTAAGGGAAGCTGGTCTGACATTGAACATGAAGAAGAGCAACTTCTGCCAAACCTCCCTGAAGTTCCTTGGACATATTGTGTCTTTTGACGGCACTCATGTGGATCCCGAAAAGACCAAGGCGGTACAAGATTTCCCTGTCCCAACCACACTCAAGGCCCTTCAACGGTTCCTTGGGATGGCTGGATGGTACCATCGGTTTGTGTTGAACTTCTCCCAGGTGGCAGAAGCCCTCAACGCATTGAAGCGAAAAGGTGCGAAATTCCGATGGACGGCAGAGTGCCAGACCTCTTTTGAAACCCTGAAACGACACCTCGTCACACCTCCCATTTTGGGTCATCCCAACTTTGATTGCCCTTTTGTTGTTTACACTGATGCAAGTGATGTTGGACTTGGTGCTGTTCTAGTCCAACAGACTGGACTTGGCACTGAAGAAGTGCTAGCGTTCGCCAGTCGAACATTGAATGGAGCAGAACGGAACTACTCCACAACCGAGCAAGAGTGCCTTGCAGTTGTCTGGGCTTTGGAAAAGTGGAGGTACTACCTGGAGGGAAGACACTTCACTGTGGTCACTGACCATTCCTCCCTTGTGTGGGTGTTCAAGACCAACAAACCAAGCACCAGACTTATCAGATGGGCTCTACGGTTGCAAGAGTTCACCTTTGCAGTAGAATACAGGAAAGGAAAATACAACACTGTTCCAGATGCCTTATCCAGAGCTCCTGCTGGTGGTAATGGTGGCCCTCATCTTACATGTGCTACTGTCCTGTCAAGCAGTCGAGACTCACCCAAAACTGACTTTCCCATCTCTGATGAGGCCATTTGGAAAGCCCAACAGGATGATCCAGAAGTACAGGCTTTGTACCAGACTATCCTTGAAGATGGAGAAAAGATGGTCAATCCTACCACCAAGCTGACCATCATTGAAGACAAAGTCTACCGAGTTGTACAACTACCTCACAGAACACTATACCAAATGTACATACCTGAAACTCTACGCCTTCAACTGCTTCAACATTTCCATGAAGACCCGTTAGCTGGTCATTTGGGCAGGTTCAAAACCTACAAGCGGTTGCAAGCATTACTGTACTGGCCACATCTGAGCATGGATGTGAAGTCACACATCCAAAACTGTCAGGTTTGTCAAATGTACAAACCAGAAGGTAGAAAGCCTGCTGGCAAGTTGCAGCAAACTGTGGTTACCCGACCTTGGGAAATGTTAGGAGTGGATTTGATGGGTCCATTTCCTAGAAGCTCCAATCAGAATGTGTACATGCTTGTTTTTGTTGATTACTATTCCAAGTGGGTGGAGCTCTTTGCCCTGCGTCAAGCCACAGCAAGGACAGTCTCTAACATCCTTACGAAAGAGATCCTGACTCGCTGGGGAGTGCCTGATTACATCCTGTCTGATCGAGGTTCCCAATTCGTCTCTGATCTCTTTGAGGAGACCTGCCAAAGATGGAACCTGAGACAGAAGTTGACCACGGCCTATCACCCACAGACCAACCTCACTGAGAGAGTTAATCGAACCTTGAAGTCAATTGTTGCTTCCTATGTAGGGACCCAGCACAAACACTGGGACAAGCACCTTCACTAGTTTCGATTTGCCCTGAATTCTGCTGTGCAAGAGTCCACTGGAGTCACACCTGCAGAGCTGAACCTGAGTCGTCCCCTCCGAGGACCCTTGGAGATGGTGCTACAGCCCCAGCAGGTTACTCCAGACGCTGCTTGCTATGACCAGGTAGTCCATCTCCACAACTTGAGAGCTCTTGTCTCAAAGAACATGATCCAGGCTCGACTCAAGCAGAAGAGAAATTATGATAAGAAGAGACGAGACATGCAGTTCCAGCTTCGTGATCGGGTGTGGCTTCGCTCTCATCCTTATTCAAAAGCTGAACAATTCTTCTCGGCCAAGCTCGCTCCTAAATAGCAAGGACCATATAGGATTGTGGAGCAGAGCGGCCCTTTGAACTATCGAGTGGTGAAAGAGGACACAGGTGAAGATATGCGCGTTGTCCATGTCTCACGCCTTAAGGCCTGTTACCCCTCGGCTAAGGAATTGGAGGAGATTGAGCGCTGCAAGGTCCTGGAGATCTTTGGAGAGGAAAGTGAGGAGACTTTTCTCGGATTCCCAGACCCAGAAGTCTCACGTCTTAAGGCCTGTGACCCCTCGGCTGAGGAGCATGAGCGCCAAAAAGTAATGAATATTTTTGTAGAGGAAAGTGATGAGGAGACCTTTCTCGGTTTCCCCGACCAAGATGTGCCTTCCAGGGCAATGGTCGGCTTTTTCCAGGGGAGGGGGTGTGTGACGGCCCTGAATGTTTCTGAACCGTCTCAGTGCTTCTCCTTCAAATAGGGCGCTATCCCTTTAATTCTCAATTAATTAGTGCTTCTTCTTCCAATAGAGCGCTTCCCCTTTAATTCCCAATTAAATAGCCAGCATCAGCTGCGCAAAAGTGGAGTTGTGATGGAAACATGAATGAGGATGTGTTCGACCCTCAGTTCTGAAGCTTCTCTCTTCCGTTTGTTGTGTTGATGTAAAAGTGTGCTTTGTGTAGCCTAATAGAAAATCTACCCAGGATCGGATCCACTCTTTGCATCTGTGGACTACACCTCTCCGTTGGTTTTCGTGGCCTTTCTCCGCTGGAGATCTGTCGGCGGATTGGCTTCTCTGACTGACCGACTGACTACAACCTTTTTTGTATACGGTATTTCATTTGTTTTGGGTGTGATGTATACTGTGATGATTTATGTAGTTAGTTGTAGTTGAGGATTTATTGAAATGTGTGGTAAAATATTTGTTCTTTTCATTGTATGATGGACACTGGGTTTACGCTACACTGTATGACGGACAAACATTGCGTGACTAAGGTCACTTGAGTTCCCTGAACTTGTTTACCGGGCTGGACTCTTTTTAGGCCCGAGGTACAGGACATTTCTGAAGGAACCAGAGCTGTTTAAAGCTCACTATTGTTATATTGTTGTGTGTGATCATTTGTTGTTAATACATCCACGCAAAAGAATACAGTTGTTTTTGAAGTTATTTCCATTGTTTTAAGGGTTCATGAAAAGGGTATTTCCATCCTGACATTTACATGAGTCCTTTGTATTGGTGTAGACTTGACGGACCAGATGGGACTCATTCCCTATCAAACTAAAAGGAGAAACTAATATTTTCTCTGGTAGGCACAACCTACCTGGCACCCCTATAAATTATAACTTCAAGTCAAAACCGTTACAACGTAACAGCAGTTAAATATAGACTACAGGATCTCAGCCACGTAACAGCAGTTAAATATAGACTACAGGAACTCAGCCACGTAACAGCAGTTAAATATAGACTACAGGAACTCAGCCACGTAACAGCAGTTAAATATAGAAGGGCAATTCAGAATAATGCTCACAATGAATAATTAACATCCAGGCTTCTAAGAGGGGAAAGCTTTCCTTCTATTTCCCTTCATGTATTTTAAAGCCAAAGACACTTTGTTAGCTAGAGAATAAAACAGGGCTTGAGAGTCTTGATGTTGCTGAGTCTCAGACCCCGCCTCCATCTATCTCCATGACTGACCGGGACCGTTTGTCTAAAAGATGGAAGCCTTTCCTTTAAGAGAGACAGGCAGCACAGCGAAATGGAAGCTTTTCCTTTAAGAGAGACAGGCAGCACAGCGAGATGGAAGCCTTTCCTTTAAGAGAGACAGGCAGCACAGCGAAATGGAATCCTTTCCTTTAAGAGAGACAGGCAGCACAGTGAGATGGAAGCCTTTCCTTTAAGAGAGACAGGCAGCACAGCGAGATGGAAGCCTTTCCTTTAAGAGAGACAGGCAGCACAGCGAGATGGAAGCCTTTCCTTTAAGAGAGACAGGCAGCACAGCGAAATGGAATCCTTTCCTTTAAGAGAGACAGGCAGCACAGTGAGATGGAAGCCTTTCCTTTAAGAGAGACAGGCAGCACAGTGAGATGGAAGCCTTTCCTTTAAGAGAGACAGGCAGCACAGCGAGATGGAAGCCTTTCCTTTAAGAGAGACAGGCAGCACAGCGAAATGGAATCCTTTCCTTTAAGAGAGACATGCAGCACAGCGAGATGGAAGCCTTTCCTTTAAGGGTCCTAGTGCATAATATAGGGAATAGGGTTGTGACAGTAAAATATGTCCCTGTCTTTATGGAGCCAGACAGAAATATGTCCCTGTCTTTATGGAGCCAGACAGAAATATGTCCCTGTCTTTATCGAGCCAGACAGAAATATGTCCCTGTCTTTATCGAGCCAGACAGAAATATGTCCCCTGTCTTGATGGAGCCAGACAGAAATATGTCCCCTGTCTTGATGGAGCCAGTCAAGCTGAGATGGATATGTGTCCTCTAAATGGATTTGGAGGGAGATTTCCTCACAGCAGTGCATCTTGGGACAGGAGGGGAGAGAGAGAACGTGATGAAAGCAGCCCAATGTCATCCTCGCTGTCTGTCACTGTCTTTCTTAAGGATGCAGTGTTTCATAACCGTATGAAGCTACGTAACAAGACACATCAGTTCACAGACACTTCTTTTGGCTCTGGTCTCAAGTAGTGCCCTTTTAAGGAATAGGCTGCCATTTTGGGCACAGACATTTTCACTCTGATGTCTACAGGGTTTAACATCAATATAGCACTATATAATATATAATAATATATATAAAGAGCTCTAACAAGACAAATCATGGCCAAGACAACTGCCTGTCTTTGTTACATGGCAACTTCATAATAGTTAGTTATAATGGACCAATGAAATTAACTCTCACTCTCTCCCTCCCTCTCTGTTTCTCTCTCTTTCTTTCGCTCTCCCTCTATATCTCTCTGTCTGTCTCTCTCTCTTTCTGTCTCTGTCTCTCTCTCTCTTTCTGTCTCTGTCCTAACCTTCTCCCCCTCTCGCTCCCCCTCTCTCTCCCTCCCTCTCTGTCTCTCTCTCTTTCTGTCTCTGTCCTAACCTTCTCCCCCTCTCTCTCCCTCCCTCTCTGTTTCTCTCTCTTTCTTTCGCTCTCCCTCTATATCTCTCTGTCTGTCTCTCTCTCTTTCTGTCTCTGTCCTAATCTTCTCCCCCTCTCGCTTCCCCTCTCTCCCTCCCTCTCTGTCTCTCTCTCTTTCTGTCTCTGTCCTAACCTTCTCCCCCTCTCGCTCCCCCTCTCTTCCTTCCTCTCTGTCTCTCTCTCTTTCTGTCTCTGTCCTAACCTTCTCCCTCTCTCTCTCTCCCTCCCTCCCGCTCTATCTCTCTCAGACAATCTTTCTTCAATCTCTTCTTTCTATTTGACAATACCCAATATGACAAGAACAGGGTAGTCAATATTGATAGAGCAAGAGAGATGAAGAGAGACTATGGAGGGTAGACAGAGTGCTCAGAAACAGCACCAACAGTAGAATGAACAGGAAACTCAAACCTAAAAAATAAAGTCAGTGTTTCCGCTGCTATTGTAGTTGTCTCTCTCCTCGTCATCGGTAGGTAGGGTCTGTGAGATTATGTACCACTGCAGTTATATTAAATGGTTTAATTGCAAGACTATTTACAATATCCCCCCCACCCCCCAGCTTAGTCCTCATCTGTCTGTGTGTCAAATGGCACACTATTCCCTATATAGTTAACCCTATGGGCCCTGGTCAAAAGTAGTGCACATCTACCCCTATGGGCCCTGGTCAAAAGTAGTGCACTACTACCCCTATGGGCCCTGGTCAAAAGTAGTGCACTATAAAGGAAATATGGTTCCATTTGGGATGCAAGTGTGTGTGAATACCACCACCTTAAACACACAGTAATGATGTGGAGACCACAGAACAGAAGCATGGTTACCGGGGATACACAGACAGTACAGAGACTACAGAACAGTAGCATGGTTACTGGGGATACACAGACAGTACAGAGACTACAGAACAGAAGCATGGTTACTGGGGATACACAGACAGTACAGAGACCACAGAACAGTAGCATGGTTACTGGGGATACACAGACAGTACAGAGACTACAGAACAGAAGCATGGTTACTGGGGATACACAGACAGTACAGAGACTACAGAACAGCAGCATGGTTACTGGGGATACACAGACAGTACAGAGACTACAGAACAGAAGCATGGTTACTGGGGATACACAGACAGTACAGAGACTACAGAACAGTAGCATGGTTACTGGGGATACACAGACAGTACAGAGACTACAGAACAGCAGCCTGGTTACTGGGGATACACAGACAGTACAGAGACTACAGAACAGTAGCATGGTTACTGGGGATACACAGACAGTACAGAGACTACAGAACAGTAGCATGGTTACTGGGGATACACAGACAGTACAGAGACTACAGAACAGTAGCATGGTTACTGGGGATACACAGACAGTACAGAGACTACAGAACAGCAGCATGGTTACTGGGGATACTCAGACAGTACAGAGACTGTCTGAGTTCCCCTGGTATGAATGAATCATTTAGTGAGTTCCCCTGGTATGAATGAATCATTTAATGAGTTCCCCTGGTATGAATGAATCATTTAGTGAGTTCTCCTGGTATGAATGAATCATTTAGTGAGTTCCCCTGGTTTGAATGAATCATTTAGTGAGTTCCCCTGGTATGAATGAATCATTTAGTGAGTTCCCCTGGTATGAATGAATCATTTAGTGAGTTCCCCTGGTATGAATGAATCATTTAGTGATTATAAGTTAGTCTTTGGTCACAGTGCTGAGAACAGGCTCCTTAGAAAGATGGTTCTGTAGAGTTCTTCTGGGTTCTCCTTAAGAATCTCCCTTAGAACCCTTGGCAACTACTACAGTGAATTTATTGTACTAAAGAGTGCTGACAGACTGATACACATGCTGAACAACATGGGCATGCGATACTTACTCTGTCGCGGGTTCATTTCAAATAGCACTTGATAAAGCATACGTAGCGACATAGTGACTTCCTTAGGAAGCAGCATTCACTGACTAGTGTCAACATGCAACATAACAGCTGACATATAGGGGTGGTTACTCAGACTTAGATTACAGTTCTCTCGGACTAATTTATTCTCCATTGATGGAGCTTTTTAGTCCTGGAATAGGCTTAATCAGCGTCTGGGAAACCAGCCCAAAGTGATGTACAGTATCATAATATAGCTAGGGTGTTTGATTTTGTTTCAGGTTAGGTTATATCAGGTTATATCAAGTTATATTTTTTTATTTTTTTTATTTCACCTTTATTTAACCAGGTAGGCCAGTTGAGAACAAGTTCTCATTTACAACTGCGACCTGGCCAAGGTTATGTCTGGCTATGTCAGCTACAGTAGAGTTTGCAAAGTTGAACAAATTGATATTTTCCATTATACACGCTTTATGAAGTTTTCTAGATGTTATTTTGATCTACTGTACATCTCAATGTCTTGAGACGAAGAAAAAAACATTCCATAGTCACATTTCTCAAGGCTACAACATGACCTAACGTAGCCTTTTCATCCAACCAACATGTGATGCCAGGACCAGCCAGCAAGACTATAATCTCACCAACGTGAGGCCAGGACCAGCCAGCAAGGTTACAATCTCACCAACGTGAGGCCAGGACCAGCCAGCAAGGCTATAATCCCACCAACATGTGAGAAAAGAACCAGCCAGCAAGACTATAATCTCACCAACGTGAGGCCAGGACCAGCCAGCAAGGCTATAATCTCACCAACATGTGAGGCCAGAACCAGGCAGCAAGGCTATAATCTCACCAACATGTGAGGCCAGAACCAGGCAGCAAGACTTTAATCCCACCAACATGTGAGGCCAGAACCAGCCAGCAAGACTATAATCCCACCAACATGTGAGGCCAGAACCAGCCAGCAAGGCTATAATCCCACCAACATGTGAGGCCAGGAGCAGCCAGCAAGACTATAATCCCACCAACATGTGATGCCAGGACCAGCCAGCAAGACTATAATCCCACCAACATGTGATGCCAGGACCAGCCAGCAAGACTATAATCCCACCAACATGTGATGCCAGGACCAGCCAGCAAGACTATAATCCCACCAACATGTGATGCCAGGAGCAGCCAGCAAGACTATAATCCCACCAACATGTGATGCCAGGAGCAGCCAGCAAGACTATAATCCCACCAACATGTGAGGCTAGGACCAGCCAGCAAGGTTACAATCTCACCAACGTGAGGCCAGGACCAGCCAGCAAGACTATAATCTCACTAACGTGAGGCCAGGACCAGCCAGCAAGACTATAATCTCACCAACGTGAGGCCAGGACCAGCCAGCAAGACTATAATCTCACCAACGTGAGGCCAGGACCAGCCAGCAAGACTATAATCTCACCAACGTGAGGCCAGGACCAGCCAGCAAGGCTATAATCTCACCAACGTGAGGCCAGGACCAGCCAGCAAGGCTATAATCTCACCAACGTGAGGCCAGGACCAGCCAGCAAGACTATAATCCCACCAACATGTGAGGCCAGGACCAGCCAGCAAGACAATATTCCCATCTACATGTGAGGCCCGGACCAGCCAGCAAGGCATCATCACCATCTCCATCATTGTGACCTCTACAATTAAGAAATTAAATGCTGTAGATATCTAGAAAAAAATGCAAAAATAACCCAAAAAATAATCTTACCTCATTGATCTGATCCAAAGTTAAACGTATAGATTAACGTAAGAAGGCATGGGTCGGAGAGAGATACAGTATCAGTGAACAGTTTAGATAGATGAATGCACTGGCCTCCATAACTTCAAATACATATCGGAACAGTACATGATCAAAACAGAACAAATGAATCGCTTCATTATCTCCCCCTCCTCTCATCTGTCCTGTGGGCTTCTGGGGTGGAAGGGGGGGGGGGCAAGGTTGAATCTCTGAGTTTTAAGGGGATTTAACCTCTTCGGGCTAGGGGGCACCATTTTCACGTCCGGATGAAAAGCATGCCCAAAGTAAACTGCATGTTACTCAGGCCCAGAAGCTAGGATATACATATAACTGGTAGGTTTGGATAGAAAACACTCTAAAGTTTCTAAAACTGTTAAAATTATGTCTGTGAGTATAACGGAACTTATATAGCAGGCGAAACACCAAGGAAAACCATCCCCCCCAAAAAAAATCTGCGAACCTCTATTTTCAATGGCTAGTACTATAATTATAAGCCCCTGTCCTCCCAGATTGCAGTTCCTAGGGCTTCCACTAGATGTCAACAGTCTTTAGAAAGAGTTTCATGCTGGTTTTTGGAAAAATGACCCAGAAATTGTAGTTTTTCTAGGTGGCTCCCATTTTGGCTTGTAGTGTTTCCTTGCGCATGGACGAGTGGTCAAGACAATGGATCTCCGGTAAAGACAATAACGATTCTCCGTCTTAAATTTTATAGTTTATTTGCGTAATAGGATACATAAGGTTTGATTATAAACGTTGTTTGACTTGTTTGGAAAAGTTTATTAGTAACGTTTGGGATTCATTTTGTATGCATCTTGACGGAGGGAAACTGAGTGGATTTTTGACTGAACCGCGCCTGCTAAACTGAGTTTTTATGGATATAAAGATGGACATTATCGAACAAAAGGATAATTTGTGATGTAACTGGGACCTTTTGGAGTGCCAACAGAAGAAGATCATCAAAGGTAAGGTACTTTTTAATATCGCTATTTCTGACTTTTTTGTCGCACCTCCCTGGTTGAAAATGATTTGTTATGCATTTGAATGATGGGGCACTGTCCTCAGATAATCGTATTATTTGCTTTTGCCGTAAAGCCTTTTTGAAATCTGACACGGCGGCTGGATTAACAATAAATTAAGCTTTAATTTGACGCATTGCACTTGTGATTTCATGAAAGTTTAATATTTATAGTAATTTAATTTGAATTTGGCGCTTTGCCATTTCACCGGATGAGGGGTTCCGCTAGCGGAACGTCTAGCCGTAACAGGTTTTAAAGGGATAGTCTGTGAGGCAGGTTGAATCCCTGAGCTTTAAGGGGCTATTTAAAGGGATAGTCTGTGAGGCAGGTTGAATCCCTGTGTTTTAAAGGGATAGTCTGTGAGGCAGGTTGAGTCCCTGAGCTTTAAGGGGCTATTTAAAGGGATAGTCTGTGAGGCAGGTTGAATCCCTGAGCTTTAAGGGGCTATTTAAAGGGATAGTCTGTGAGGCAGGTTGAATTCCTGTGTTTTAAGGGGCTATTTAAAGGGATAGTCTGTGAGGCAGGTTGAATCCCTGCCGGGCCCAGCCAGCTGCTAGCGTAACGAGGGTAAATGAGAATAACGCTTCGCTTGCCGTTTTGGGTGTCGTTTGGGTGTCAGAAAGAAAGAGGCAGGGTGTCAGAATGACATAGTGGCAGTCTGTCTCTGTCTCAGTGTTGGAGGCTGTTGGGTAACAATAGCCTCCTGAAGAGAGGGAGAACCTTGTCACAATTAACTTTAATCTGACCAAACAAAAGACGGTTTATCACACAGTTTTGAGTCCTAAAGGCTTCCTCATAAGGAAAAGACAAACAGCAAAACGAGTCACACAGCGGGTAGCTTGCGTCCCAAATGGAACCCTATGCACTTTATAGTGCACTACTTTAGACCAGGGCCAATAGGGTGATCTGGTTAAACGTAGTGTAGTATAATGGACCAGGGCCCACATAGTACTCTGGTCAAACGTAGTGCACTATATAGGGAATAGTGTGCCATTTGGGACGTATCCAGGGGACGAATTAAAACTCAATTTAATTCAAGAATTAAAAAGCGCTATCTATTTACAATGACGTAGTCTCCATTTCTTGAATCGGAATTTAAATTAATTTCCTTAATTTACGGAATCTGAATTGTAGGAGTGAGAGCAGAGAACAAGGTAGAAGAAATGGAACCGACCCAGTGAGCTCAAAGCGAAAGGTCAAAGGTGAAGTTGTGTCCCCACATACACATTCAGTACCTTTCCCCTGTTCAATGTAGTTACATCACTAACTACTATAATGAAGGGAGAAAGGATGGATCCATTTTTAAAGAGTTGGAACCAAGCCACAGTGAGAAGTGGGGGGGGGTCTCCATGAGCGGGAGGTGAAAGTTGACATGTCTCAGTGATTTCGAACGAGATGTGGTGAAAGTTGAAAAGGACAAAAGGTTTAAAGTTCGTCACCCACCTCATATTCCTCCTTGAAGCCGTATCCCTCCGCACATTTCATCTGTGTGATGTGCTGCAGCAGGTCGGCTACTCGGATAGCAGGGTGGAGTTGGCCCGTCTGGTAGGGCGCGTCTACTGTCCCCTCCCTCTTTCTCAGGGAGTGGCCGTGAGACTGGACCAGACTACTGGTGTCACTGCAGCTACCACCACCACCACCCATCGTCTGGCTGTCGTCTGGACAGATACAGAGAAGACGCAGGCAGGCAGGCAGGCAGGCAGGCAGGCAGAGACAGATAGAGGAAACAGGAAGGAAGAGGAACGGTGAGTGAACTCTGAGGCAACTCTTGGTGACACCAGGCATGGAAACACATCTACTTTTAACATAGGGAAGGAAAAACTCCTGGCCCTAGCCACAATGCCTGTCAAAAATTATATGAGTGACAACATAGGGAAGGAAAAACTCCTGGCCCTAGCCACAATGCCTGTCAAAAATTATATGAGTGACTTAACATAGAGAAGGAAAAACTCCTGGCCCTAGCCACAATGCCTGTCAAAATTATATGAGTGACTTAACATAGAGAAGGAAAAACTCCTGGCCCTAGCCACAATGCCTGTCAAAAATTATATGAGTGACTTAACATAGAGAAGGAAAAACTCCTGGCCCTAGCCACAATGCCTGTCAAAAATTATATGAGTGACTTAACATAGAGAAGGAAAAACTCCTGGCCCTAGCCACAATGCCTGTCAAAATTATATGAGTGACTTAACATAGGGAAGGAAAAACTCCTGGCCCTAGCCACAATGCCTGTCAAAATTATATGAGTGACTTAACATAGGGAAGGAAAAACTCCTGGCCCTAGCCACAATGCCTGTCAAAATTATATGAGTGACTTAACATAGGGAAGGAAAAACTCCTGGCCCTAGCCACAATGCAGTCATATGAGAATAGAGAGAAAATGGCTTAAAATAGGAATTCTGGTAGTGACACAATGGCTCAGTTCCAATATCCACACAAAATGTTGCTGTTTTAAAGCTAATTGCCTGTAATTCTACACATGTTGCCATGGCTATTATGCCTTGTTCTAATGTTATCTGAGTGACTCAAACATTATAATAAAATCAATGTGGGCGCCATGCCATGACATTTGGGGAATTAAAAATTCTCCCTGACTGTCTAGTTTCTTATTTCGGTGATTGATAGAGCTCAAAGATGATCTTATGTATAAATATATAGCTCCGTTATCTTTTATGTATACTTTATATCTGATTTTATTCGTGGCGGTGCGCCGCTGCTAAATGCTCATATAGGGGAAACACTGATAATACATTGCTTCAAGTGGCAGTAAGTATGCATTCTAAGTGATATGTTGGGTTGGCTATTGGAACGACGTCGTAGGATGAGTGAATGTGGAGAGGAGGAGAAAGCTCAGAACATTGGGTTATGATTGGTCTGATTCTGTGACTCAGAATTATTATGATGTGGGAAGTAGTCAGTAGTATTATGATGTGGGTAGTAGTCAGTATTATTATGATGTGGGTAGTAGTCAGTAGTATTATGATGTGGGTAGTAGTCAGTAATAATATGATGTGGGAAGTAGTCAGTAATAATATGATGTGGGAAGTAGTCAGTAGTATTACTATGATGTGGGAAGTAGTCAGTAGTATTACTATGATGTGGGAAGTAGTCAGTATTATTATGATGTGGGTAGTAGTCAGTAGTATTATGATGTGGGTAGTAGTCAGTAATATTATGATGTGGGAAGTAGTCAGTGTATTATGATGTGGGTAGTAGTCAGTAGTATTATGATGTGGGAAGTAGTCAGTAGTATTACTATGATGTGGGAAGTAGTCAGTAGTATTACTATGATGTGGGAAGTAGTCAGTATTACTATGATGTGGGAAGTAGTCAGTAGTATTATGATGTGGGAAGTAGTCAGTAGTATTATGATGTGGGTAGTAGTCAGTAGTATTATGATGTGGGAAGTAGTCAGTAGTATTACTATGATGTGGGAAGTAGTCAGTATTACTATGATGTGGGAAGTAGTCAGTAGTATTATGATGTGGGAAGTAGTCAGTAGTATTATGATGTGGGTAGTAGTCAGTAGTATTATGATGTGGGAAGTAGTCAGTAGTATTACTATGATGTGGGAAGTAGTCAGTAATATTATGATGTGGGAAGTAGTCAGTGTTTTTATGATGTGGGAAGTAGTCAGTAATAATATGATGTGGGAAGTAGTCAGTAGTATTATGATGTGGGAAGTAGTCAGTGTTTTTATGATGTGGGAAGTAGTCAGTAATACTATGATGTGGGAAGTAGTCAGTAGTATTATGATGTGGGAAGTAGTCAGTGTTTTTATGATGTGGGAAGTAGTCAGTGTATTATGATGTGGGAAGTAGTCAGTAATATTATGATGTGGGAAGTAGTCAGTAATATTATGATGTGGGAAGTAGTCAGTGTATTATGATGTGGGAAGTAGTCAGTATTATTATGATGTGGGAAGTAGTCAGTGTATTATGATGTGGGAAGTAGTCAGTAATATTATGATGTGGGAAGTAGTCAGTATTATTATGATGTGGGAAGTAGTCAGTAGTATTACTATGATGTGGGAAGTAGTCAGTAGTATTACTATGATGTGGGAAGTAGTCAGTAGTATTACTATGATGTGGGAAGTAGTCAGTAGTATTACTATGATGTGGGAAGTAGTCAGTAGTATTACTATGATGTGGGAAGTAGTCAGTAGTATTACTATGATGTGGGAAGTAGTCAGTAGTATTACTATGATGTGGGAAGTAGTCAGTAGTATTATGATGTGGGAAGTAGTCAGTAGTATTATGATATGGGAAGTAGTCAGTAATACTATGATGTGGGTAGTAGAGGCATTAAAAACAAGTTATTTAAAAGGAGTAAAGTCATATATTTAGTTTATTTTGATACACCTCATATTGACATTAGGGATGTTGTATTTTCAATACCCCTCAGACCCCTGTCAGTGGCAGAAAGAGGCAGAGATAAGATGGTCATGAAGGTGTCTTGTGGATGTGGATGCTTGTGGCTTCAGTGCAACACAATGGCGGATGCAGTCAGGCAGGTACCATCCAAGCAACTTTGCTCAATACAACCAATACAATGAAAACAAACAAAAACAACCCCCCCCCTCCCCCAAAAAACAGGAGATAATGCATGATAATGCAGCCATGAATGGTGTACTGTGATCATGCTAGACAAGGCTAATGGCTTCAAGGTGGAAACCGAGGGGAGGTGAAATGTCCACTGGCCATGCAGATGTCATAATAGAATAATAATAGTTATATCCACGAATCAGCTCTCTCACTGTCATCTGTGTGTTCCTGTGACATCACCTCCTTCCCCAAACCAAGGCCAAGACCAGGGGGCCCTGGTGACTTACCATTTATGGGCACTTTTATAGGAGATACATAAAGAGGTTAATTACGAGAAGAGATGGAGAAGAGAGGAGAAGAGAGGAGAGGAGAAGAGAGGAGAGGAGAAGAGAGGAGGAGAGAAGAGAAGAGAGAGAGGAGGAGAGAGGAGGAGAGAGGAGAGGAGAGAAGGAGAAGAGAGAGAGGAGGAGAGAAGAGAGAGAGGAGGAGAGAGGAGAGGAGAGAAGGAGAAGAGAGAGAGGAGAAGAGAGGAGGAGAGAGGAGAGGAGAGAAGGAGAAGAGAGAGGAGGAGAGAAGAGAAGGAGAGAAGAGAAGAGAGAGAGGAGGAGAGGAGGAGAGAGGAGAGGAGAGAAGGAGAAGAGAGAGAGGAGGAGAGAAGAGAGAGAGGAGGAGAGAGGAGAGGAGAGAAGGAGAAGAGAGAGAGGAGGAGAGAGGAGGAGAGGAGAAGAGAGGAGAAGAGAAGAGAGAGAGGAGGAGAGAAGAGAAGGAGAGAAGAGAGAAGAGAGAGAGGAGGAGAGGAGGAGAGAGGAGAGGAGAGAAGGAGAAGAGAGAGAGGAGGAGAGAAGAGAGAGAGGAGGAGAGAGGAGAGAGAGGAGGAGAGAGGAGAGGAGAGAAGGAGAAGAGAGAGAGAGGAGGAGAGGAGAAGAGAGGAGAAGAGAAGAGAGAGAGGAGGAGAGGAGGAGAGGAAGAGAGGAGAGGAAGAGAGGAAGAGAGGAAGAGAGGAAGAGAGAGAGGAGGAGAGGAGGAGAGGAGGAGAGGAAGAGAGGAGGAGAGGAGGAGAAGAGAGAGAGGAGGAGAGAAGAGAGAGAGGAGGAGAGAGGAGAGGAGAGAAGGAGAACAGAGAGAGGAGAAGAGAGGAGAGGAGAGAAGAGAAGAGAGAAGGAGAAGAGAGAAGAGAGGAGAAGAGAGAGAGGAAAAGAGAGAAAGGAGGAGAGAGGAGAAGGAGAAGAGAGAGAGGAGGTAAGCAACAATACATCATAAGCACCGTTACAGTGTAAACTGTTTTCAGAGCTACTGTTTGTTAGATCACATCATGCCTGTGCTGTTTTAAATCAGTAAGGCCTGGGCTTTGTTTATTTGATGAGGAAATTGTGGCGTGGGCATTTCAACAGTGCAATGCAGTCTTAAAAGAACAAATCAAAAACAGAATGGTTTTCAAAGGGACAGAATGGTTTTCAAGGTGACAGAATGGTTTTCAAGGGGACAGAATGGTTTTCAAGACGACAGAATGGTTTTCAAGGGGACATAATGGTTTTCAAGGGGACATAATGGTTTTAAAGGTGTCAGAATGGATTTCAAGGTGTCAGAATGGATTTCAAGGTGTCAGAAGGAATTTCAAGGTGTCAGAATGGATTTCAAGGTGTCAGAATGGATTTCAAGGTGTCAGAATGGATTTCAAGGTGTCAGAATGGATTTCAAGGGGACAGAATCAAAAAATGCAAAAACAAAAAAATGTTTGTGGCCTCACTCCTGAAATGGAATTAGACGTGGTTATGATTGCTGCGATATAAAAAATGTAAGAACGTTTGTGTACTATGGACATTTTGGGTGACATGACGCAAAATAAAGTTATGGTATATAATAATTATTGTGACACAAAATAAAGCCTGCAATGAGATGAACAAGATGCACTAATCACTTACAATAAATGATAATCAACTCCCCTAATATGTTATCTCAAACTGTCACAACGATAATCAACTCCCCTAATATGTTATCTCAAACTGTCACAACGATAATCAACTCCCATAATATGTTATCTCAAACTGTCACAACTAAAAACAGATAACCTTTTCCAGCCAGCCCGCTTCCTGGCTCGCAACCAGCTAGCGCCTAATGGCTACATGCTTCATTGCTTCCCAAGCTAATGTTAACTGTCAACATGGTTTAAAATGACAGGTATTATGTTGATTCCATGTTATGGTGGTAAAATTAGACTTTAATGGTGGCGTTGTTGTAGAAGCAGAAATATAGTGTTTTTTTGTTTTTCTTGAGATCTGTGGCAAACATATCACACTAAGACGATCCCTGTTGTGTTGGATGTGTTTCCTTCTGGCCTCGTTCATTACCATGGATACCACTATACCGCTACTGTCTTACTGTAATAAATATAACTATTATTATGATCATGTTTTTCCTAAATATATAGTTTAACATAAAAACAGTTCTGGAAGGTTCGGTTCTGTGTAGGCTTATACTTCAGGCTGGTCTCCCTCTCTCTGTCTCCCTCTCTCTGTCTCCCTCTCTCTGTCACCCTCTCTCTGTCACCCTCTCTCCCTATCAGTCTCCCTATCAGTCTCCCTATCAGTCTCCCTATCAGTCTCCCTATCACTCTTCCTATCAGTCTCCCTCTCTCCCTATCAGTCTCCCTCTCTCCCTATCAGTCTCCCTCTATCCCTATCAGTCTCCCTCTATCCCTATCAGTCTCCCTCTCTCCCCATCAGTCTCCCAATCAGTCTCCCTCTCTCCCTATCAGTCTCCCTATCTGTCTCCCTCTTTCCCTAACAGTCTCCCTATCAGTCTTCCTATCAGTCTCCCGCTATCCCTATCAGTCTCTCTCTCTCCCTATCAGTCTCCCTCTCTCCCTATCAGTCTCCCTATCAGTCTCCCTCTATCCCTATCAGTCTCCCTCTATCCCTATCAGTCTCCCTCTCTCCCTATCAGTCTCCCTCTCTCCCTATCAGTCTCCCCTCTCCCTATCAGTCTGTTTCCCACTGTCTCCCTCTGTCTGTCTCTCTCCGTCTCCGTCTCTGTCTCCGCCGCTCTCTCTGCCGCTCCCTCTGCCGCTATCTCTGTCTCCCTCTCTCTGTCTCCCTCTATCTGTCTCCCTCTCTGTCGCTCCATCTGTCGTTCTTGCGCTGTCTCTCTCCCTCTGTCTCTCTCTCTCTCTCACTCTGTCTCCGTCTCTCTCTCTCTCTCCGTCTCTAACTGTGTCTCTCTCCGTCTCTGTCTCTGTGTATCTCCGTCTCTGTCTCCCTCTCTCTGTCTCCCTCTCTGTCGCTCCATCTGTCGCTCTTGCTCTGTCTTTCTCACTCTCTCTCTCTCCCTCTCTCTGTCTCCCTCTCTGTCTGTCTCCCTCTCCCTCTCTCTCTGTCTCCCTCTCCCTGACTGTTTATCTCTCCGTCTCCCTCTCCCTCTGCCTCCATCTCTGTCTCCTCTCCGTCTCCGTCTCCCTCTCTGTCACTCACCCTGTCTCTCATAGAAGGCCAGCATCCCTTTATCGCCTCTTCACTGGGGTTTTGCGGGTACTATTTAATGAAGCTGCCATTTGAGGACTTGTGTTTCTCAAACTAGACACTCTAATGTACTTGTCCTCTTGCTCAGTTGTGCACCGGGGCCTCCCACTCTTTCTATTCTGGTTAGAGCCAGTTTGCGCTGTTCTGTGAAGAGAGTAGTACACAGAGTTGTACGAGATCTTCGGTTTTTTGGCAATTTCTTGCATGGAATAGCCTTCATTTCTCAGAACAACAATAGAGTTTCAGAAGAAAGTTCTTTGTTTCTGGCCATTTTGAGCCTGTAATCGAACCCACAAATGCTGATGCTCCAGGGACTCAACTAGTCTAAAGAACACCAGTTTTATTGCTTCTTTAATCAGAACAACAGTTTTCAGCTGTGCTAACATATTTGCAAAAAGGGTTTTCTAATGATCAAATTTGCTGTTGTTCTGGGATTGATTTGCACTTTTAGCACCAAAATACGTTCATCTGTAGGAGACAGAACGCGTCTCCTTCCTGAGCGGTATGACGGCCACGGTGTTTGTACTTGCGTACTATTGTTTGTACAGATGAACGTGGTATCTTCAGGCGTTTGGAAATTGCTCCCAAGGATGAACCAGACTTGTCGAGGTCTCCAATTGTTTTTCTGAGATCTTGGCTGATTTCTTTTGATTTTCCCATGATGTCAAGCAGAGGCACTGAGTTTGAAGGTAGGCCTTGAAATACATCCATAGGTACACCTCCAATTGACTCAAATGATGTCAATTAGCCTATCAGAAGCCTCTAATGCCATGACATAATTTTCTGGAATTTTCCAAGCTGTTTAAAGGCACAGTCAACTAAGTGTATGCAAACTTCTGACCCGCTGGAATTGTGATACGGTTGTTGGAAAAATTACTTGTGTCATGCACAAAATCGATGTCCTTACCGACTTGCCAAAACTATAGTTTGTTAACAAGAAATGTGTGGAGTGGTTGAAAAACAAGTTTTAATGACTCCAACCTAAGTGTATGTCAACTTCCGACTTCAATTGTAAGTGGTTGATCTCTCTCTGTTTATAAGTGGTTGATCTCTCTCTGTTTATAAGTGGTTGATCTCTCTCTGTTTATATAAGTGGTTGATCTCTCTCTGTTTATAGAAGTGGCTGATCTCTCTGTTTATAAAAGTGGTTGATCTCTCTTTTTATAAAAGTGGTTGATCTCTCTCTCTCTATGTACATATAAGTGGCTGATCTCACTCTCTTTGATTATATAAGTGGTTGATCTCTCTCTCTGTATAAGTGGTTGATATCTCTCTCTCTGTCATTTTCTGTTATTAAATGGTTGATCTCTCTCTCTGATTATATAAGTGGTTGATCTCTCTCTCTCTGTTTAAATAAGTGGTTGATCTCTCTCTTTGTCTTTATAAATGGTTGATCTCTCTCTCTCTCTATTTACATAAGTGGTTGAACTCTCTCTAAGTTAATAGAAGTGGTTGATCTCTCTCTGTTTATAAAAGTGCTTGATCTCTCTCTCTCTGTTTATAGAAGTGGTTGATCTCTCTCTCTCTGTTTATATAAGTGGTTGATCTCTCTCTCTCCCTGTCTCTGTTTATATAATGGTTGATCTCTTTCTCTCTGTCTCTCCTTAAATAAGTGGTTGATCTCACTCTACATATAAGTGTTTGAACTCTCTCCATTTATATAAGTGGTTGATGTCTCTCTGTTTATAAGTGGTTGATCTCTCTGTTTATAAAAGTGGTTAATCTCTCTCTGTTTATAGAAGTGGTTGATCTCTCTCTCTCTGTTTATAAGTGGTTGATCTCTCTCTGTTTAAGTGGCTGATCTCTCTGTTTATAAAAGTGGTTGATCTCTCTCTTTGTTTATATAACTGGTTGATCTCTCTCAGTTTATATAAGTGGTTGATCTCTCTTTCTCTATTTATATGTGGCTGATCTCTCTGTTTATAAAAGTGGTTGATCTCTCTCTCTCTCTGTTTATATAAGTGGTTGATCTCTCTCAGTTTATATAAGTGGTTGATCTCTCTTTCTCTGTTTATAAAAGTGGTTGATCTCTGTTTATATAAGTGGTTGTTCTCTCTCTCTGTTTATTTTAGTGGTTCATCTCTCTCTGTGTTCATATTAGTGTATCAGAGTGACTTTACAGGTGACTGTAGTAACAGTGGACATGGCGATAGGAGCTGGCTGCCACACCTGTCCGCAACTACACCTCCCTTTCTTACTCAACTACACTCCCCCTTCCTCCAAAACTACACCATCCCTTCCTCCCCACCTACACTCCCCCTTCCTCCTGAACTACACATCCCTCCTCCCCAACTACACCCCCTTCCTCCAAAACTACACCATCCCCTCCTCCCCACCTACACTCCCCTCTCCTCCTGAAGTACACTCCTCTCCTCCGGAAGTACACTCCCCTCCTTCCAAACTACACTCCCCCTCCTCCCCAACTACACTCCCGCTCCTCCCCAACTACACTCCCCCTCCTTCCCAACTACGCTCCTCCTCCCCAACTACACTCCCGCTCCTCCCCAACTACACTCCCGCTCCTCCCCAACTACACTCCCGCTCCTCCCCAACTACACTCCCGCTCCTCCCCAACTACACTCCCGCTCCTCCCCAACTACACTCCCCGCTCCTCCCCAACTACACTCCCGCTCCTCCCCAACTACACTCCCGCTCCTCCCCAACTACACTCCCGCTCCTCCCCAACTACACTCCCGCTCCTCCCCAACTACACTCCCGCTCCTCCCCAACTACACTCCTCCTCCTTCCCAACTACACTCCCCCTCCCCCCCCAACTACACCCCCCCCCCTCCCCAACTACACTCCCCCTCCCCCCCAACTACACCCACCCCCCTCCCCAACTACACTCCCCCTCCTTCCCCAACTACACCCACCCCCCTCCCCAACTACACTCCCCCAACTACACCCACCCCCCTCCCCAACTACACTCCCCTCCTTCCCAACTACACCCACCCCCCTCCCCAACTACACTCCCCCCCAACTACACCCACCCCCCTCCCCAACTACACTCCCCCTCCTTCCCAACTACACCCACCCCCCTCCCCAACTACACTCCCCCCCAAACTACACCCACCCCCCTCCCCAACTACACTCCTCCTCCTTCCCAACTACGCTCCTCCTCCTCCCCAACTACACTCCTCCTCCTCCCCAACTACACTCCCCCTCCTCCCCAACTACACTCCTCCTCCTTCCCAACTACGCTCCTCCTCCTCCCCAACTACACTCCCCCTCCCCCCTCCCCAACTACACTCCCCCCCAACTACACCCACCCCCCCTCCCCAACTACACTCCCCCCTCCTCCCCAACTACACTCCCCCCTCCTCCCCAACTACACTCCCCCTCCACCCTAACTACACCTCCCCCCCTCCACCGTAACTACACCTCTCCCCTCCCCCCCAACTACACTCCCCCCTCCTGGCCATCTTCTCTCCCCCCTCATCCCCAACTACACCTCCCACCTTCTCCCCACTTACACCTCCCCAGTCCATCCCAACTACACTCCCCCCACATCCAGTCCACATGTCTGACCATGCATATGAGAGGTCAAACATGTTACATAGGTGACATCACAACGCACAGCATGGGTGAAATCACACGCAGTGAGGATGGAATGGAGAGAAGCCAGCCTCAGCCCAGGGCGGGGATAACCACAGAGATAGACAGGGAGGAAGAGGAGGAGGACGAGGAGGAAGCAGCAGGCAGGTATGGAGGTGAGGAAGCCATCATCAGTAACAGAGCTGTTCCCTCCCAATACTTTACTGTATGTATATAGAAATAGGTTTTCTTTGTCAAAGTCTTAATGATAAAGCAAGTTAAACGGTGAATCCTATAATACACTCAGCAGAAATGGATATAGTGGTAAAAAAAGACGTGTCTCACCTAAGATAGCAGTTGGCACAAAGGGATCTGTTCATAACCCCAAAACAAGTGCAGAAGTTGGAGGAAGAAGAGGAGGAGGAAGAGGAGAGAAAATAGCAGTAAATAAAAGCATGCAAGAAAAGAGGAGAGCTAAATACCAGAGCAAAGTGAATGTGATTGTAGATAGGGAGGAGGAGGAGGAGGAGGAGGAGGAGGAGGAGGAAGAAGAGGAGGAGGAGGAGGAAGAAGAGGAGAAGGAGGAGGGGGAAGAAGAGGAGGAAGAGGTGGAGGAAGATGAGGAGGAGGATGAGAAGGAGGAAGAGGAAGAGGAGGAATAGAAGGAAGGAAGCGGAGGAAGAGAAGGACGAAGAAGAGGAGGAAGAAGAGGAAGATGGGGAAGAGGAGGAGGAGGAGGAGGAGGAAGAGGAGGAGGAAAAAGAGGAAGAGGAGGAGGAAGAGGAGGAAGAGGAGGAGGAGGAGGAGGAAGGGGAGGAGGAGGAGGAAGAAGAGGAAGAGGAGGAAGAGGAGGAGGAAGAAGAGGAGGCGGAAGATGAGGAGGAGGAGGAGGAGGAGGAAGAAGAGGAGGCGGAAGAGGAGGAAGATGAGGAGGAGGAAGATGAGGAGGAGGAGGAGGAAGAGGAGGAATAGAAGGAAGAGGAAGAGGAGGAGGAAGAGAGAATGACAAAACAATACAGTCTTATAGCAGGAGACAGAAGAGCTGCTAAACACAGAGAGATAGAAGACCAAACGCACGTTGAACAGTAGATAAGGCTAGAAATATAGTAAATAAATAAATACAATTAATATAGTACATTCACACACAGACGATGTTGGTTATCATTAATGCATAGACTTTCGATTCATTTCAATCAATCAAAAAACACATTATTAATGCAACAAACACACACGGGACTAAAGCTAAACTTAAGTTAGCTCTCATTTCCCAACCATTGACTTGTACTCTCCGCTATCTACTGTGATCCCACTATGGCAGAATGGTGAAGACCAGAGGTGGAGTAAAGGTGTTTACCTGGGTAGTAGGACTTGAGAAGCGTTGTACTGAGAGTATTAGACTTATTCAGGGTGAAGGAGGAGGGAGACGACGGAGCTAGAGACAGAAAACAAATCATCAACTTACAATCTGAACAGAATCATAGGACCAGAACATATCATAGACCAGAACATATCATAGACCAGAACATATCATAGACCAGAACATATCATAGACCAGAACATGACTAATGTGAATCATAGGACCAGAAAATGACTAATGTGAATCATAGACCAGAACATGACGAATGTAAATCATAGGCCAGAAAATGACTAATGTGAATCATAGGACCAGAACATAAAACATTTGAATCATCAGATAAGCAGACTCATAACACAATACATAGTAATACATAGCAATAAATAGTAATATATTTAGGTTGTCAGTGCTGAACACTAGGTAGTGGAAGTCAAAGAGCCATACAACAATAAGGTTAGAGTTTTGGACATGTCTATTGACCATGTCATCTAGGACCAACACCATGTCATCTAGGACCAACACCATCTAGGACCAACACCTTCTAGGACCAACACCTTGTTATCTAGGACCAACACCATGTCATCTAGGACCAACACCATGTCATCTAGGACCAACACCATGTCATCTAGGACCAACACCATCTAGGACCAACACCTTCTAGGACCAACACCATCTAGGACCAACACCTTGTTATCTAGGACCAACACCATGTCATCTAGGACCAACACCATCTAGGACCAACACCATCCTCTCTCATAAATGCCATCTGTGTGTGTTTGCAGTTTTTTCTAGCTTTCCCTGTAGCTCAGTTGGTAGAGCATGGTGTTTGCAACACCAGGGTTGTGGGTTCGATTCCCACGGGGGGCCAGCACAGAAAAAAAAGAAAAAAAAAATGTATGTAATGAATGCATTCACTACTGTAAGCCGCTCTGGATAAGAGCGTCTGCTAAATGACTAAAATGTAAATGGAATCTAGGACCAACACCATCTAGGACCAACACCATCTAGGACCAACACCATGTCATCTAGGACCAACACCATCTAGGACCAACACCATGTCATCTAGGACCAACACCATCTAGGACCAACACAATGTCATCTAGGACCAACACCATCTAGGACCAACACAATGTCATCTAGGACCAACACCATCTAGGACCAACACCATGTCATCTAGGACCAACACCATGTAATCTAGGGCTAACACCATCTAGGGCTAACACCATCTAGGACCAACACCATGTCATCTAGGACTGACACCATATAGAACCAACACCATCTAGAACCAACACCACATAGGAACAACACCACCCGGTCTCGTGTGGCTCAGTTGGTAGAGCATGGTGTTTGCTACGCCAGGGTTGTGGGTTCGATTCCCACTGGGGGACCAGTACGGGGAAAAACATGTATGAAATGTATGAACACGATGTCATCAATTACCAACACCATGCCATCTAGGACCAACACCATCTAGAACCAACACCATCTAGGTCCAACACCATGTCATCTAGGACCGACACCATGTCATCTAGGACCATCACCATCTAGGACCAACACCATGTAATCTAGGACCAACACCATCTAGGACGAACACGATGTCATCAATTACCAACACCATGTCATCTAGGACCGACACCATGTAATCTAGGACCAACAACATCTAGGACCAACACCATGTCATCTAGGACCAACACCATCAAAAACCAACACCATGTCATCTAGGACCAACACCATCTAGGACCAACACCATCTAGGACAACACCATCTAGGACCAAGACCATGTCATCTAGGACAAACACCATCTAGGACCAACACCATGTAATCAAGGACCAACACCTCGTCATCAAGGACCAACACCATGTCATCTAGGACCAACACCATGTAATCTATGACCAACAACATCTAGGACCAACACCATGTCATCTAGGACCAACACCATCTTGGACCAACAACATCTAGGACCAACACCATGTCATCTAGGACCAACACCATCTAGGACCAACACCATCTACGACCAACACCATGTCATCTAGAACTAAAATCATCTAGGACGAACACCATGTCATCTAGGAACAACACCATCTAGGACCAACATCATGTTATCTAGGACCAACACCATGTCATCTAGGACCAACACCATCTAGGACCAACACCATCTAGGACCAACACCATCCAGGATGAACACCATGTCATCTAGGACCAACACCATCAAAAACCAACACCATGTCATCTAGGACCAACACCATCTAGGACCAACACCATCTAGGACCAACACCATCTAGGACCAACACCATGTAATTTAGGACCAACACCATGTCATCTAGGACCAACACCATGTCATCTGTGCCCAACACCTTGTCATCTGCGACCAACACCTTGTCATCTGCGACCAACACCTTGTCATCTACGACCAACACCTTGTCATCTAGGACCAACACCATCTAGGACCAACACCATCTAGGACCAACAACATCTAGGACCAACACCATGTAATCTAGGACCAACACCATGTCATCTAGGACCGACATCATCTAGGACCAACACAATCTAGGACCAACACAATCTAGGACCAACAACATGTCATCTAGGACCAACACCATCTAGGACCAAGACCATGTCATCTAGGACAAACACCATCTAGGACCAACACCATGTAATCTAGGACCAACACCTCGTCATCAAGGACCAACACCATGTCATCTAGGGCAAACACCATGTAATCTAGGACCAACACCATCTAGGACCAACACCATCTAGAACCAACAACATCTAGGACCAACACCATGTCATCTAGGACCAACACCATGTCATCTAGGACCGACACCATCTAGGACCAACACCATCTAGGACCAACAACATCTAGGACCAACACCATGTAATCTAGGACCAACACCATGTCATCTAGGACCAACACCTTGTCATCTGTGACCAACACCTTGTCATCTGTGACCAACACCTTGTTATCTAGGACCAACACAATCTAGGACCAACACAATCTAGGACCAACAACATGTCATCTAGGACCAACACCATCTAGGACCAACACAATCTAGGACCAACACCATCTAGGACCAACACCATCTAGGACCAACACAATCTAGGACCAACAACATGTCATCTAGGACCAACACCATCTAGGACCAACACCATCTATGACCAACACCATGTCATCTAGGACCAACATCATCTAGGACCAATACCATGTAATCTAGTACCAACAACATGTCATCAAGGACCAACACCATGTCATCTAGTACAAACACCATGTCATATAGGACCAACACCATCTAGGACCAACACCATCTAGGACCAACACCTTGTCATCTGTGACCAACACCTTGTCATCTGTGACCAACACCTTGTCATCTGTGACCAACACCTTGTCATCTAGGACCAACACAATCTAGGACCAACACAATCTAGGACCAACACAATCTAGGACCAACAACATGTCATCTTGGACCAACACCATCTAGGACCAACACAATCTAGGACCAACAACATGCCATCTAGGACCAACACCATCTAGGACCAACACCATCTAGGACCAACACCATGTTATCTAGGACCAACACCATCTAGGACCAACACCATCTAGGACCAACACCATCTAGGACCAACACCATGTCATCTAGGACCAACACCATCTAGGACCAACAACATCTAGGACAAACACCATGTAATCTAGGACCAACACCATGTCATCTAGGACCAACACCATGTCATCTAGGACCAACACCATCTAGGACCAACACAATCTAGGACCAACAACATGTCATCTAGGACCAACAACATGTCATCTAGGACCAACACTATCTAGGACCAACACCATCTACGACCAACACCATGTCATCTAGAACTAAAATCATCTAGGACGAACACCATGTCATCTAGGACCAACACCATGTTATCTAGGACCAACACCATGTTATCTAGGACCAACACCATGTTATCTAGGACCAACACCATGTCATCTAGGACCAATACCATCTAGGACCAACACCATCCAGGATGAACACCATGTCATCTAGGACCAACACCATCAAAAACCAACACCATGTCATCTAGGACCAACACCATCTAGGACCAACACCATCTAGGACCAACACCATCTAGGACCAACACCATGTCATCTAGGACCAACACCTTGTCATCTGTGACCAACACCTTGTCATCTGCGACCAACACCTTGTCATCTGCGACCAACACCTTGTCATCTAGGACCAACACCATGTCATCTAGGACCGACACCATCTAGGACCAACACAATCTAGGACCAACACAATCTAGGACCAACACAATCTAGGACCAACAACATGTCATCTAGGACCAACACCATCTAGGACCAACGCCATCTAGGACCAAGACCATGTCATCTAGGACAAACACCATCTAGGACCAACACCATGTAATCTAGGACCAACACCTCGTCATCAAGGACCAACACCATGTCATCTAGGGCAAACACCATGTCATCTAGGACCAACACCATCTAGGACCAACACCATCTAGGACCAACACCATCTAGGACCAACAACATCTAGGACCATACCATGTCATCTAGGACCAACATCATGTCATCTAGGACCAACACCATCTAGGACCAACACCATCTAGGACCAACATCATCTAGGACAAATACCATGTAATCTAGTACCAACAACATGTCATCAAGGACCAACACCATGTCATCTAGTACAAACACCATGTCATATAGGACCAACACCATCTAGGACCAACACCATCTAGGACCAACACCATCTAGGACCAACGCCTTGTCATCTGTGACCAACACCTTGTCATCTGTGACCAACACCTTGTCATCTGTGACCAACACCTTGTCATCTAGGACCAACACAATCTAAGACCAACACAATCTAGGACCTACAACATGTCATCTTGGACCAACACCATCTAGGACCAACAACATGCCATCTAGGACCAACACCATCTAGGACCAACACCATCTAGGACCAACACCATGTCATCTAGGACCAACACCATCTAGGACCAACAACATCTAGGACCAACACCATCTAGGACCAACAACATCTAGGACCAACAACATCTAGGACCAACACCATCTAGGACCAACACCATCTAGGACCAACAACATCTAGGACCATACCATGTCATCTAGGACCAACATCATGTCATCTAGGACCGACACCATCTAGGACCAACACCATCTAGGACCAACAACATGTAGGACCAACACCAAATAGGACCAACAACATGTCATCTAGGACCAACACCATGTAATCTAGGACCAACAACATGTCATCTAGGACAAACACCATGTCATCTAGGACCAACACCATCTAGAACCAACACCTTGTCATCTAGGACCAACACCATCTAGGACCAACACCATGTCATCTAGGACCAACACAATCTAGGACCAACAACATGTCATCTAGGACCAACACCATCTAGGACCAACACCATCCAGGATGAACACCATGTCATCTAGGACCAACACCATCAAAAACCAACACCATGTCATCTAGGACCAACACCATCTAGGACCAACACCATGTAATCTAGGACCAACACCATGTCATCTAGGACCAACACCTTGTCATCTGTGACCAACACCTTGTCATCTGCGACCAACACCTTGTCATCTAGGACCAACACCATCTAGGACCAACACCATCTAGGACCAACAACATGTAATCTTGGACCAACACCATCTAGGACCAACAACATCTAGGACCAACAACATGTCATCTAGGACCAACACAATCTAGGACCAAAAACATGTCATCTAGGACCAACAACATCTAGGACCAACACCATGTAATCTAGGACCGACACCATCTAGGACCAACACCATCTAGAACCAACACCATCTAGGTCCAACACCATGTCATCAATTACCAACACCATGCCATCTAGGACCAACACCATCTAGAACCAACACCATCTAGGTCTAACACCATGTCATCTAGGACCGACACCATGTAATCTAGGACCAACAACATCTAGGACCAACACCATGTCATCTAGGACCAACACCATCAAAAACCAACACCATGTCATCTAGGACCAACACCATCTAGGACCAACACCATCTAGGACAACACCATCTAGGACCAAGACCATGTCATCTAGGACAAACACCATCTAGGACCAACACCATGTAATCAAGGACCAACACCTCGTCATCAAGGACCAACACCATGTCATCTAGGACCAACACCATGTAATCTATGACCAACAACATCTAGGACCAACACCATGTCATCTAGGACCAACACCATCTTGGACCAACAACATCTAGGACCAACACCATGTCATCTAGGACCAACACCATCTAGGACCAACACCATCTACGACCAACACCATGTCATCTAGAACTAAAATCATCTAGGACGAACACCATGTCATCTAGGAACATCACCATCTAGGACCAACATCATGTTATCTAGGACCAACACCATGTCATCTAGGACCAACACCATCTAGGACCAACACCATCTAGGACCAACACCATCCAGGATGAACACCATGTCATCTAGGACCAACACCATCAAAAACCAACACCATGTCATCTAGGACCAACACCATCTAGGACCAACACCATCTAGGACCAACACCATGTAATTTAGGACCAACACCATGTCATCTAGGACCAACACCTTGTCATCTGTGCCCAACACCTTGTCATCTGCGACCAACACCTTGTCATCTGCGACCAACACCTTGTCATCTACGACCAACACCTTGTCATCTAGGACCAACACCATCTAGGACCAACACCATCTAGGACCAACAACATCTAGGACCAACACCATGTAATCTAGGACCAACACCATGTCATCTAGGACCGACATCATCTAGGACCAACACAATCTAGGACCAACACAATCTAGGACCAACAACATGTCATCTAGGACCAACACCATCTAGGACAAACACAATCTAGGACCAACAACATGTCATCTAGGACCAACACCATCTAGGACCAACACCATCTAGGACCAAGACCATGTCATCTAGGACAAACACCATCTAGGACCAACACCATCTAATCTAGGACCAACACCTCGTCATCAAGGACCAACACCATGTCATCTAGGGCAAACACCATGTAATCTAGGACCAACACCATCTAGGACCAACACCATCTAGAACCAACAACATCTAGGACCAACACCATGTCATCTAGGACCAACACCATGTCATCTAGGACCGACACCATCTAGGACCAACACCATCTAGGACCAACACCATCTAGGACCAACACCATGTAATCTAGGACCAACACCATGTCATCTAGGACCAACACCTTGTCATCTGTGACCAACACCTTGTCATCTGTGACCAACACCTTGTTATCTAGGACCAACACAATCTAGGACCAACACAATCTAGGACCAACACAATCTAGGACCAACAACATGTCATCTAGGACCAACACCATCTAGGACCAACACAATCTAGGACCAACACCATCTAGGACCAACACCATCTAGGACCAACACAATCTAGGACCAACAACATGTCATCTAGGACCAACACCATCTAGGACCAACACCATCTATGACCAACACCATGTCATCTAGGACCAACATCATCTAGGACCAATACCATGTAATCTAGTACCAACAACATGTCATCAAGGACCAACACCATGTCATCTAGTACAAACACCATGTCATATAGGACCAACACCATCTAGGACCAACACCATCTAGGACCAACACCTTGTCATCTGTGACCAACACCTTGTCATCTGTGACCAACACCTTGTCATCTGTGACCAACACCTTGTCATCTAGGACCAACACAATCTAGGACCAACACAATCTAGGACCAACACAATCTAGGACCAACAACATGTCATCTTGGACCAACACCATCTAGGACCAACACAATCTAGGACCAACAACATGCCATCTAGGACCAACACCATCTAGGACCAACACCATCTAGGACCAACACCATGTTATCTAGGACCAACACCATCTAGGACCAACACCATCTAGGACCAACACCATGTCATCTAGGACCAACACCATCTAGGACCAACAACATCTAGGACAAACACCATGTAATCTAGGACCAACACCATGTCATCTAGGACCAACACCATGTCATCTAGGACCAACACCATGTCATCTAGGACCAACACAATCTAGGACCAACACAATCTAGGACCAACAACATGTCATCTAGGACCAACAACATGTCATCTAGGACCAACACTATCTAGGACCAACACCATCTACGACCAACACCATGTCATCTAGAACTAAAATCATCTAGGACGAACACCATGTCATCTAGGACCAACACCATGTTATCTAGGACCAACACTATGTTATCTAGGACCAACACCATGTTATCTAGGACCAACACCATGTCATCTAGGACCAACACCATCTAGGACCAACACCATCCAGGATGAACACCATGTCATCTAGGACCAACACCATCAAAAACCAACACCATGTCATCTAGGACCAACACCATCTAGGACCAACACCATCTAGGACCAACACCATGTAATCTAGGACCAACACCATGTCATCTAGGACCAACACCTTGTCATCTGTGACCAACACCTTGTCATCTGCGACCAACACCTTGTCATCTGCGACCAACACCTTGTCATCTAGGACCAACACCATGTCATCTAGGACCGACACCATCTAGGACCAACACAATCTAGGACCAACACAATCTAGGACCAACACAATCTAGGACCAACAACATGTCATCTAGGACCAACACCATCTAGGACCAACGCCATCTAGGACCAAGACCATGTCATCTAGGACAAACACCATCTAGGACCAACACCATGTAATCTAGGACCAACACCTCGTCATCAAGGACCAACACCATGTCATCTAGGGCAAACACCATGTAATCTAGGACCAACACCATCTAGGACCAACACCATCTAGGACCAACAACATCTAGGACCAACACCATGTAATCTAGGACCAACACCATGTAATCTAGGACCAACACCATGTCATCTAGGACCAACACCTTGTCATCTGTGACCAACACCTTGTCATCTGTGACCAACACCTTGTCATCTAGGACCAACACCATCTAGAACCAACACAATCTATGACCAACACAATCTAGGACCAACACAATCTAGGACCAACAACATGTCATCTAGGACCAACACCATCTAGGACCAACACAATCTAGGACCAACAACATGTCATCTAGGACCAACACCATCTAGGACCAACACCATCTATGACCAACACCATGTCATCTAGGACCAACACCATCTAGGACCAACACAATCTATGACCAACACCATCTAGGACCAACACCATCTAGGACCAACACAATCTAGGACCAACAACATGTCATCTAGGACCAACACCATCTAGGACCAACACCATCTAGGACCAACATCATCTAGGACAAATACCATGTAATCTAGTACCAACAACATGTCATCAAGGACCAACACCATGTCATCTAGTACAAACACCATGTCATATAGGACCAACACCATCTAGGACCAACACCATCTAGGACCAACACCATCTAGGACCAACGCCTTGTCATCTGTGACCAACACCTTGTCATCTGTGACCAACACCTTGTCATCTGTGACCAACACCTTGTCATCTAGGACCAACACAATCTAAGACCAACACAATCTAGGACCAACAACATGTCATCTTGGACCAACACCATCTAGGACCAACACAATCTAGGACCAACAACATGCCATCTAGGACCAACACCATCTAGGACCAACACCATCTAGGACCAACACCATGTCATCTAGGACCAACACCATCTAGGACCAACAACATCTAGGACCAACAACATCTAGGACCAACACCATGTAATCTAGGACCAACACCATGTCATCTAGGACCGACACCATCTAGGACCAACACAATCTAGGACCAACACAATCTAGGACCAACACAATCTAGGACCAACAACATGTAATCTAGGACCAACACCATCTAGGACCAACACAATCTAGGACCAACAACATGTCATCTAGGACCAACACCATCTAGGACCAAGACCATGTCATCTAGGACAAACACCATCTAGGACCAACACCATGTAATCTAGGACCAACACCTCGTCATCAAGGACCAACACCATGTCATCTAGGGCAAACACCATGTCATCTAGGACCAACACCATCTAGGACAACAACATCTAGGACCATACCATGTCATCTAGGACCAACATCATGTCATCTAGGACCGACACCATCTAGGACCAACACCATCTAGGACCAAAAACATCTAGGACCAACACCATGTAATCTTGGACCAACACCATGTCCTCTAGGACCAACACCATGTCATCTGTGACCAACACCTTGTCATCTGTGACCAACACCTTGTCATCTAGGACCAACACCATCTAGGACCAACACAATCTAGGACCAACACAATCTAGGACCAACAACATGTCATCTAGGACCAACACCATCTAGGACCAACACAATCTAGGACCAACAACATGTCATCTAGGACCAACACCATCTAGGACCAACACCATCTAGGACCAACACCATCTAGGACCAACACCATGTCATCTAGGACCAACATCATCTAGGACCAATACCATGTAATCTAGTACCAACAACATGTCATCAAGGACCAACACCATGTCATCTAGTACAAACACCATGTCATCTAGGACCAACACCATCTAGAACCAACACCTTGTCATCTAGGACCAACACCATCTAGGACCAACACCATGTCATCTAGGACCAACACAATCTAGGACCAACAACATGTCATCTAGGACCAACACCATCTAGGACCAACACCATCCAGGATGAACACCATGTCATCTAGGACCAACACCATCAAAAACCAACACCATGTCATCTAGGACCAACACCATCTAGGACCAACACCATGTAATCTAGGACCAACACCATGTCATCTAGGACCAACACCTTGTCATCTGTGACCAACACCTTGTCATCTGCGACCAACACCTTGTCATCTAGGACCAACACCATCTAGGACCAACACCATCTAGGACCAACAACATGTAATCTTGGACCAACACCATCTAGGACCAACAACATCTAGGACCAACAACATGTCATCTAGGACCAACACAATCTAGGACCAAAAACATGTCATCTAGGACCAACAACATCTAGGACCAACACCATGTAATCTAGGACCGACACCATCTAGGACCAACACCATCTAGAACCAACACCATCTAGGTCCAACACCATGTCATCAATTACCAACACCATGCCATCTAGGACCAACACCATCTAGAACCAACACCATCTAGGTCTAACACCATGTCGTCTAGGACCGACACCATGTAATCTAGGACCAACAACATCTAGGACCAACACCATGTCATCTAGGACCAACACCATCAAAAACCAACACCATGTCATCTAGGACCAACACCATCTAGGACCAACACCATCTAGGACAACACCATCTAGGACCAAGACCATGTCATCTAGGACAAACACCATCTAGGACCAACACCATGTAATCAAGGACCAACACCTCGTCATCAAGGACCAACACCATGTCATCTAGGACCAACACCATGTAATCTATGACCAACAACATCTAGGACCAACACCATGTCATCTAGGACCAACACCATCTTGGACCAACAACATCTAGGACCAACACCATGTCATCTAGGACCAACACCATCTAGGACCAACACCATCTACGACCAACACCATGTCATCTAGAACTAAAATCATCTAGGACGAACACCATGTCATCTAGGAACAACACCATCTAGGACCAACATCATGTTATCTAGGACCAACACCATGTCATCTAGGACCAACACCATCTAGGACCAACACCATCTAGGACCAACACCATCCAGGATGAACACCATGTCATCTAGGACCAACACCATCAAAAACCAACACCATGTCATCTAGGACCAACACCATCTAGGACCAACACCATCTAGGACCAACACCATGTAATTTAGGACCAACACCATGTCATCTAGGACCAACACCTTGTCATCTGTGCCCAACACCTTGTCATCTGCGACCAACACCTTGTCATCTGCGACCAACACCTTGTCATCTACGACCAACACCTTGTCATCTAGGACCAACACCATCTAGGACCAACACCATCTAGGACCAACAACATCTAGGACCAACACCATGTAATCTAGGACCAACACCATGTCATCTAGGACCGACATCATCTAGGACCAACACAATCTAGGACCAACACAATCTAGGACCAACAACATGTCATCTAGGACCAACACCATCTAGGACAAACACAATCTAGGACCAACAACATGTCATCTAGGACCAACACCATCTAGGACCAACACCATCTAGGACCAAGACCATGTCATCTAGGACAAACACCATCTAGGACCAACACCATCTAATCTAGGACCAACACCATCTAGGACCAACACCATCTAGAACCAACAACATCTAGGACCAACACCATGTCATCTAGGACCAACACCATGTCATCTAGGACCAACACCATGTCATCTAGGACCGACACCATCTAGGACCAACACCATCTAGGACCAACACCATCTAGGACCAACACCATGTAATCTAGGACCAACACCATGTCATCTAGGACCAACACCTTGTCATCTGTGACCAACACCTTGTCATCTGTGACCAACACCTTGTTATCTAGGACCAACACAATCTAGGACCAACACAATCTAGGACCAACACAATCTAGGACCAACAACATGTCATCTAGGACCAACACCATCTAGGACCAACACAATCTAGGACCAACACCATCTAGGACCAACACCATCTAGGACCAACACCATCTAGGACCAACAACATGTCATCTAGGACCAACACCATCTAGGACCAACACCATCTATGACCAACACCATGTCATCTAAGACCAACGTCATCTAGGACCAATACCATGTAATCTAGTACCAACAACATGTCATCAAGGACCAACACCATGTCATCTAGTACAAACACCATGTCATATAGGACCAACACCATCTAGGACCAACACCATCTAGGACCAACACCTTGTCATCTGTGACCAACACCTTGTCATCTGTGACCAACACCTTGTCATCTGTGACCAACACCTTGTCATCTAGGACCAACACAATCTAGGACCAACACAATCTAGGACCAACACAATCTAGGACCAACAACATGTCATCTTGGACCAACACCATCTAGGACCAACACAATCTGGGACCAACACCATCTAGGACCAACACCATGTTATCTAGGACCAACACCATCTAGGACCAACACCATCTAGGACCAACACCATGTCATCTAGGACCAACACCATCTAGGACCAACAACATCTAGGACAAACACCATGTAATCTAGGACCAACACCATGTCATCTAGGACCAACACCATGTCATCTAGGACCAACACCATGTCATCTAGGACCAACACAATCTAGGACCAACACAATCTAGGACCAACAACATGTCATCTAGGACCAACAACATGTCATCTAGGACCAACACTATCTAGGACCAACACCATCTACGACCAACACCATGTCATCTAGAACTAAAATCATCTAGGACGAACACCATGTCATCTAGGACCAACACCATGTTATCTAGGACCAACACCATGTTATCTAGGACCAACACCATGTTATCTAGGACCAACACCATGTCATCTAGGACCAACACCATCTAGGACCAACACCATCCAGGATGAACACCATGTCATCTAGGACCAACACCATCAAAAACCAACACCATGTCATCTAGGACCAACACCATCTAGGACCAACACCATCTAGGACCAACACCATGTAATCTAGGACCAACACCATGTCATCTAGGACCAACACCTTGTCATCTGTGACCAACACCTTGTCATCTGCGACCAACACCTTGTCATCTGCGACCAACACCTTGTCATCTAGGACCAACACCATGTCATCTAGGACCGACACCATCTAGGACCAACACAATCTAGGACCAACACAATCTAGGACCAACACAATCTAGGACCAACAACATGTCATCTAGGACCAACACCATCTAGGACCAACGCCATCTAGGACCAAGACCATGTCATCTAGGACAAACACCATCTAGGACCAACACCATGTAATCTAGGACCAACACCTCGTCATCAAGGACCAACACCATGTCATCTAGGGCAAACACCATGTAATCTAGGACCAACACCATCTAGGACCAACACCATCTAGGACCAACAACATCTAGGACCAACACCATGTAATCTAGGACCAACACCATGTAATCTAGGACCAACACCATGTCATCTAGGACCAACACCTTGTCATCTAGGACCAACACCATCTAGAACCAACACAATCTATGACCAACACAATCTAGGACCAACACAATCTAGGACCAACAACATGTCATCTAGGACCAACACCATCTAGGACCAACACAATCTAGGACCAACAACATGTCATCTAGGACCAACACCATCTAGGACCAACACCATCTATGACCAACACCATGTCATCTAGGACCAACACCATCTAGGACCAACACAATCTATGACCAACACCATCTAGGACCAACACCATCTAGGACCAACACAATCTAGGACCAACAACATGTCATCTAGGACCAACACCATCTAGGACCAACACCATCTAGGACCAACATCATCTAGGACAAATACCATGTAATCTAGTACCAACAACATGTCATCAAGGACCAACACCATGTCATCTAGTACAAACACCATGTCATATAGGACCAACACCATCTAGGACCAACACCATCTAGGACCAACACCATCTAGGACCAACGCCTTGTCATCTGTGACCAACACCTTGTCATCTGTGACCAACACCTTGTCATCTGTGACCAACACCTTGTCATCTAGGACCAACACAATCTAAGACCAACACAATCTAGGACCAACAACATGTCATCTTGGACCAACACCATCTAGGACCAACACAATCTAGGACCAACAACATGCCATCTAGGACCAACACCATCTAGGACCAACACCATCTAGGACCAACACCATGTCATCTAGGACCAACACCATCTAGGACCAACAACATCTAGGACCAACAACATCTAGGACCAACACCATGTAATCTAGGACCAACACCATGTCATCTAGGACCGACACCATCTAGGACCAACACAATCTAGGACCAACACAATCTAGGACCAACACAATCTAGGACCAACAACATGTAATCTAGGACCAACACCATCTAGGACCAACACAATCTAGGACCAACAACATGTCATCTAGGACCAACACCATCTAGGACCAAGACCATGTCATCTAGGACAAACACCATCTAGGACCAACACCATGTAATCTAGGACCAACACCTCGTCATCAAGGACCAACACCATGTCATCTAGGGCAAACACCATGTCATCTAGGACCAACACCATCTAGGACCAACAACATCTAGGACCATACCATGTCATCTAGGACCAACATCATGTCATCTAGGACCGACACCATCTAGGACCAACACCATCTAGGACCAAAAACATCTAGGACCAACACCATGTAATCTTGGACCAACACCATGTCCTCTAGGACCAACACCATGTCATCTGTGACCAACACCTTGTCATCTGTGACCAACACCTTGTCATCTAGGACCAACACCATCTAGAACCAACACAATCTATGACCAACACAATCTAGGACCAACACAATCTAGTACCAACAACATGTCATCTAGGACCAACACCATCTAGGACCAACACAATCTAGGACCAACAACATGTCATCTAGGACCAACACCATCTAGGACCAACACCATCTATGACCAACACCATGTCATCTAGGACCAACACCATCTAGGACCAACACAATCTATGACCAACACCATCTAGGACCAACACCATCTAGGACCAACACAATCTAGGACCAACAACATGTCATCTAGGACCAACACCATCTAGGACCAACACCATCTAGGACCAACATCATCTAGGACAAATACCATGTAATCTAGTACCAACAACATGTCATCTAGGACCAACACCATGTCATCTAGTACAAACACCATGTCATATAGGACCAACACCATCTAGGACCAACACCATCTAGGACCAACACCATCTAGGACCAACGCCTTGTCATCTGTGACCAACACCTTGTCATCTGTGACCAACACCTTGTCATCTGTGACCAACACCTTGTCATCTAGGACCAACACAATCTAAGACCAACACAATCTAGGACCAACAACATGTCATCTTGGACCAACACCATCTAGGACCAACACAATCTAGGACCAACAACATGCCATCTAGGACCAACACCATCTAGGACCAACACCATCTAGGACCAACACCATGTCATCTAGGACCAACACCATCTAGGACCAACAACATCTAGGACCAACAACATCTAGGACCAACACCATGTAATCTAGGACCAACACCATGTCATCTAGGACCGACACCATCTAGGACCAACACAATCTAGGACCAACACAATCTAGGACCAACACAATCTAGGACCAACAACATGTAATCTAGGACCAACACCATCTAGGACCAACACAATCTAGGACCAACAACATGTCATCTAGGACCAACACCATCTAGGACCAAGACCATGTCATCTAGGACAAACACCATCTAGGACCAACACCATGTAATCTAGGACCAACACCTCGTCATCAAGGACCAACACCATGTCATCTAGGGCAAACACCATGTCATCTAGGACCAACACCATCTAGGACCAACAACATCTAGGACCATACCATGTCATCTAGGACCAACATCATGTCATCTAGGACCGACACCATCTAGGACCAACACCATCTAGGACCAAAAACATCTAGGACCAACACCATGTAATCTTGGACCAACACCATGTCCTCTAGGACCAACACCATGTCATCTGTGACCAACACCTTGTCATCTGTGACCAACACCATCTAGGACCAACACCATCTAGGACCAACACAATCTAGGACCAACACAATCTAGGACCAACAACATGTCATCTAGGACCAACACCATCTAGGACCAACACAATCTAGGACCAACAACATGTCATCTAGGACCAACACCATCTAGGACCAACACCATCTAGGACCAACACCATCTAGGACCAACACCATGTCATCTAGGACCAACATCATCTAGGACCAATACCATGTAATCTAGTACCAACAACATGTCATCAAGGACCAACACCATGTCATCTAGTACAAACACCATGTCATATAGGACCAACACCATCTAGGACCATCACCATCTAGGACCAACACCATCTAGGACCAACACCTTGTCATCTGTGACCAACACCTTGTCATCTGTGACCAACAACTTGTCATCTGTGACCAACACCTTGTCATCTAGGACCAACACAATCTAGGACCAACACAATCTAGGACCAACACAATCTAGGACCAACAACATGTCATCTAGGACCAACACCATCTAGGACCAACACAATCTCGGACCAACACAATCTAGGACCAACAACTTGCCATCTAGGACCAACACCATCTAGGACCAACACCATCTAGGACCAACACCATGTCATCTAGGACCAACACCATCTAGGACCAACACCATCTAGGACCAACACCATGTCATCTAGGACCAACACCATCTAGGACCAAAATCATGTCATCTAGGACCAACACCATGTAGGACCAACACCATGTCATTTAGGACCAACACCATGTCATCTGTGACCAACACCTTGTCATCTGTGACCAACAACTTGTCATCTGTGACCAACACCTTGTCATCTAGGACCAACACAATCTAGGACCAACACAATCTAGGACCAACACAATCTAGGACCAACAACATGTCATCTAGGACCAACACCATCTAGGACCAACACAATCTAGGACCAACAACTTGCCATCTAGGACCAACACCATCTAGGACCAACACCATGTCATCTAGGACCAACACCATCTAGGACCAACACCATCTAGGACCAACAACATGTCATCTAGGACCAACACCATCTAGGACCAACACAATCTAGGACCAATAACATGTCATGTAGGACCAACACCATCTAGGACCAACACCATCTATGACCAACACCATGTCATCTAGGACCAACATCATCTAGGACCAATACCATGTAATCTAGTACCAACAACATGTCATCAAGGACCATCTGTGACCAACAACTTGTCATCTGTGACCAACACCTTGTCATCTAGGACCAACACAATCTAGGACCAACACAATCTAGGACCAACAACATGTCATCTAGGACCAACACCATCTAGGACCAACACAATCTAGGACCAACAACTTGCCATCTTGGACCAACACCATCTAGGACCAACACCATCTAGGACCAACACCATGTCATCTAGGACCAACACCATCTAGGACCAACACCATCTAGGACCAACACCATGTCATCTAGGAACAACACCATCTAGGACCAACACCATCTAGGACCAACACCATGTCATCTAGGACCAACACCATCTAGGACCAACACCATGTCATCTAGGACCAACACCATGTCATCAAGGACCAACACCATCTAGGACCAACAGCATGTCATCTAGGACCAACACCATGTCATCTAGGACCAAGATCATCTAGGACCAACACCATCTGGGACCAACACCATATCATCTAGGACCAACACCATCTATGACCAACACCATGTCATCTAGGACCAACACCATGTCATCTAGGACCAACACCATGTCATCTAGGACCAACACCATCTAGGACCAAAACCATGTCATCTAAGACCAACACCATCTAGGACCAACACCATGTCATCTATGACCAACACCCTCTAGGACCAACACCATGTCATCTAGGACCAACACCATGTCATCTAGGACCAACACCATGTCATCTAGGACCAACACCATCTAGGACCAACACCATCTAGGACCAACACCATCTAGGACCAACACCATGTCATGTAGGACCAACACCATCTAGGACCAACACCATCTAGGACCAACACCATCTAGGACCAACACCATCTAGGACCAACACCATCTAATCTAGGACCAACACCATCTAGGACCAACACCATGTAATCTAGGACCAACACCATCTAGGACCAACACCATCTAGGACCAACACCATGTCATCTAGGACCAACACCATCTAGGACCAACACCATGTCATCTAGGACCAACACCATCTAGGAGCAAAACCATATCATCTACAGTAGTTGCTACAGTGTTTGCTCAACTAAAGGTTTTGAGATTATGCTGTGGGATTTAGAGGTAATTTGTGGTTTAGTACAGTACCCTGCGTCACTGCGTCAATGCTCCAGACCGGCACAAGGGGGAGTGACCAACACCTTGTCATCTAGGACCAACACAATCTAGGACCAACACAATCTAGGACCAACAACATGTCATCTAGGACCAACACCATCTAGGACCAACACAATCTAGGACCAACAACTTGCCATCTAGGACCAATACCATGTCATCTAGGACCAACACCTTGTCATCTGTGACCAACACCTTGTCATCTGTGACCAACACCTTGTTATCTAGGACCAACACAATCTAGGACCAACACAATCTAGGACCAACACAATCTAGGACCAACAACATGTCATCTAGGACCAACACAATCTAGGACCAACAACATGTCATCTAGGACCAACACCATCTAGGACCAACACCATCTAGGACCAACACCATCTAGGACCAATACCATGTAATCTAGTACCAACAACATGTCATCAAGGACCAACACCATGTCATCTAGTACAAACACCATGTCATATAGGACCAACACCATCTAGGACCAACACCATCTAGGACCAACACCTTGTCATCTGTGACCAACACCTTGTCATCTGTGACCAACACCTTGTCATCTAGGACCAACACAATCTAGGACCAACACAATCTAGGACCAACAACATGTCATCTTGGACCAACACCATCTAGGACCAACACAATCTAGGACCAACAACATGCCATCTAGGACCAACACCATCTAGGACCAACACCATCTAGGACCAACACCATGTTATCTAGGACCAACACCATCTAGGACCAACACCATCTAGGACCAACACCATGTCATCTAGGACCAACACCATCTAGGACCAACAACATCTAGGACAAACACCATGTAATCTAGGACCAACACCATGTCATCTAGGACCAACACCATGTCATCTAGGACCAACACCATGTCATCTAGGACCAACACAATCTAGGACCAACACAATCTAGGACCAACAACATGTCATCTAGGACCAACAACATGTCATCTAGGACCAACACTATCTAGGACCAACACCATCTACGACCAACACCATGTCATCTAGAACTAAAATCATCTAGGACGAACACCATGTCATCTAGGACCAACACCATGTTATCTAGGACCAACACCATGTTATCTAGGACCAACACCATGTTATCTAGGACCAACACCATGTCATCTAGGACCAACACCATCTAGGACCAACACCATCCAGGATGAACACCATGTCATCTAGGACCAACACCATCAAAAACCAACACCATGTCATCTAGGACCAACACCATCTAGGACCAACACCATCTAGGACCAACACCATGTAATCTAGGACCAACACCATGTCATCTAGGACCAACACCTTGTCATCTGTGACCAACACCTTGTCATCTGCGACCAACACCTTGTCATCTGCGACCAACACCTTGTCATCTAGGACCAACACCATGTCATCTAGGACCGACACCATCTAGGACCAACACAATCTAGGACCAACACAATCTAGGACCAACACAATCTAGGACCAACAACATGTCATCTAGGACCAACACCATCTAGGACCAACGCCATCTAGGACCAAGACCATGTCATCTAGGACAAACACCATCTAGGACCAACACCATGTAATCTAGGACCAACACCTCGTCATCAAGGACCAACACCATGTCATCTAGGGCAAACACCATGTAATCTAGGACCAACACCATCTAGGACCAACACCATCTAGGACCAACACCATGTAATCTAGGACCAACACCATGTAATCTAGGACCAACACCATGTCATCTAGGACCAACACCTTGTCATCTGTGACCAACACCTTGTCATCTGTGACCAACACCTTGTCATCTAGGACCAACACCATCTAGAACCAACACAATCTATGACCAACACAATCTAGGACCAACACAATCTAGGACCAACAACATGTCATCTAGGACCAACACCATCTAGGACCAACACAATCTAGGACCAACAACATGTCATCTAGGACCAACACCATCTAGGACCAACACCATCTATGACCAACACCATGTCATCTAGGACCAACACCATCTAGGACCAACACAATCTATGACCAACACCATCTAGGACCAACACCATCTAGGACCAACACAATCTAGGACCAACAACATGTCATCTAGGACCAACACCATCTAGGACCAACACCATCTAGGACCAACATCATCTAGGACCAACGCCTTGTCATCTGTGACCAACACCTTGTCATCTGTGACCAACACCTTGTCATCTGTGACCAACACCTTGTCATCTAGGACCAACACAATCTAAGACCAACACAATCTAGGACCAACAACATGTCATCAAGGACCAACACCATGTCATCTAGTACAAACACCATGTCATATAGGACCAACACCATCTAGGACCAACACCATCTAGGACCAACACCATCTAGGACCAACGCCTTGTCATCTGTGACCAACACCTTGTCATCTGTGACCAACACCTTGTCATCTGTGACCAACACCTTGTCATCTAGGACCAACACAATCTAAGACCAACACAATCTAGGACCAACAACATGTCATCTTGGACCAACACCATCTAGGACCAACACAATCTAGGACCAACAACATGCCATCTAGGACCAACACCATCTAGGACCAACACCATCTAGGACCAACACCATCTAGGACCAACACCATCTAGGACCAACAACATCTAGGACCAACAACATCTAGGACCAACACCATGTAATCTAGGACCAACACCATGTCATCTAGGACCGACACCATCTAGGACCAACACAATCTAGGACCAACACAATCTAGGACCAACACAATCTAGGACCAACAACATGTAATCTAGGACCAACACCATCTAGGACCAACACAATCTAGGACCAACAACATGTCATCTAGGACCAACACCATCTAGGACCAAGACCATGTCATCTAGGACAAACACCATCTAGGACCAACACCATGTAATCTAGGACCAACACCTCGTCATCAAGGACCAACACCATGTCATCTAGGGCAAACACCATGTCATCTAGGACCAACACCATCTAGGACCAACAACATCTAGGACCATACCATGTCATCTAGGACCAACATCATGTCATCTAGGACCGACACCATCTAGGACCAACACCATCTAGGACCAAAAACATCTAGGACCAACACCATGTAATCTTGGACCAACACCATGTCCTCTAGGACCAACACCATGTCATCTGTGACCAACACCTTGTCATCTGTGACCAACACCTTGTCATCTAGGACCAACACCATCTAGGACCAACACAATCTAGGACCAACAAAATCTAGGACCAACACAATCTAGGACCAACAACATGTCATCTAGGACCAACACCATCTAGGACCAACACAATCTAGGACCAACAACATGTCATCTAGGACCAACACCATCTAGGACCAACACCATCTAGGACCAACACCATCTAGGACCAACACCATGTCATCTAGGACCAACATCATCTAGGACCAATACCATGTAATCTAGTACCAACAACATGTCATCAAGGACCAACACCATGTCATCTAGTACAAACACCATGTCATATAGGACCAACACCATCTAGGACCAACACCATCTAGGACCAACACCTTGTCATCTGTGACCAACACCTTGTCATCTGTGACCAACAACTTGTCATCTGTGACCAACACCTTGTCATCTAGGACCAACACAATCTAGGACCAACACAATCTAGGACCAACACAATCTAGGACCAACAACATGTCATCTAGGACCAACACCATCTAGGACCAACACAATCTCGGACCAACACAATCTAGGACCAACAACTTGCCATCTAGGACCAACACCATCTAGGACCAACACCATCTAGGACCAACACCATGTCATCTAGGACCAACACCATCTAGGACCAACACCATCTAGGACCAACACCATGTCATCTAGGACCAACACCATCTAGGACCAAAATCATGTCATCTAGGACCAACACCATGTAGGACCAACACCATGTCATTTAGGACCAACACCATGTCATCTGTGACCAACACCTTGTCATCTGTGACCAACAACTTGTCATCTGTGACCAACACCTTGTCATCTAGGACCAACACAATCTAGGACCAACACAATCTAGGACCAACACAATCTAGGACCAACAACATGTCATCTAGGACCAACACCATCTAGGACCAACACAATCTAGGACCAACAACTTGCCATCTAGGACCAACACCATCTAGGACCAACACCATGTCATCTAGGACCAACACCATCTAGGACCAACACCATCTAGGACCAACAACATGTCATCTAGGACCAACACCATCTAGGACCAACACAATCTAGGACCAACAACATGTCATCTAGGACCAACACCATCTAGGACCAACACCATGTCATCTAGGACCAACATCATCTAGGACCAATACCATGTAATCTAGTACCAACAACATGTCATCAAGGACCATCTGTGACCAACAACTTGTCATCTGTGACCAACACCTTGTCATCTAGGACCAACACAATCTAGGACCAACACAATCTAGGACCAACAACATGTCATCTAGGACCAACACCATCTAGGACCAACACAATCTAGGACCAACAACTTGCCATCTAGGACCAACACCATCTAGGACCAACACCATCTAGGACCAACACCATGTCATCTAGGACCAACACCATCTAGGACCAACACCATCTAGGACCAACACCATGTCATCTAGGACCAACACCATCTAGGACCAACACCATCTAGGACCAACACCATGTCATCTAGGACCAACACCATCTAGGACCAACACCATCTAGGACCAACACCATGTCATCTAGGACCAACACCATCTAGGACCAACACCATGTCATCTAGGACCAACACCATGTCATCAAGGACCAACACCATCTAGGACCAACAGCATGTCATCTAGGACCAACACCATGTCATCTAGGACCAAGATCATCTAGGACCAACACCATCTGGGACCAACACCATATCATCTAGGACCAACACCATCTATGACCAACACCATGTCATCTAGGACCAACACCATGTCATCTAGGACCAACACCATGTCATCTAGGACCAACACCATCTAGGACCAAAACCATGTCATCTAAGACCAACACCATCTAGGACCAACACCATGTCATCTATGACCAACACCCTCTAGGACCAACACCATGTCATCTAGGACCAACACCATGTCATCTAGGACCAACACCATCTAGGACCAACACCATCTAGGACCAACACCATCTAGGACCAACACCATGTCATGTAGGACCAACACCATCTAGGACCAACACCATCTAGGACCAACACCATCTAGGACCAACACCATCTAGGACCAACACCATCTAATCTAGGACCAACACCATCTAGGACCAACACCATGTAATCTAGGACCAACACCATCTAGGACCAACACCATCTAGGACCAACACCATGTCATCTAGGACCAACACCATCTAGGACCAACACCATGTCATCTAGGACCAACACCATCTAGGAGCAAAACCATATCATCTACAGTAGTTGCTACAGTGTTTGCTCAACTAAAGGTTTTGAGATTATGCTGTGGGATTTAGAGGTAATTTGTGGTTTAGTACAGTACCCTGCGTCACTGCGTCAATGCTCCAGACCGGCACAAGGGGGAGTTAGAGCACTGATTCTGCTTACTGGAAAATACTCTTTCAAAATGAATGGAAGAGGCAAGTGGAAGGGGTAAAAGACAGCATTCAGATGTCAAAACAGTGCTGTTCTGGGACAAGCATGGGGACTGGTCTTGATAAATCAATTAGATTTTTATTTTCACTGAATCTCTGTTTGGGTATCGGTTAGACTGCAATTAGGGTGTGGAAATGTTTAGATAATTGTGCTTTTACTGTAGTACTGTAGCCTACTCCCGACCCAACCCGTCACCTTGTACAGCACCATTATGGGCTATTAGCAGGTCAATAGATACTTTGTGCAAGGCCATTGATCAGCATGAAAAACTTTGCAGCTGTGGTCTCTTCGAGTGGCGCAGTGGTCTAAGACACTGCATCACAGTGTAGACTGCGATGCTACAGACGCTGGTTCGATACCCGTGCCGGCCGCAACCGGGAGACCCATGAGACGATGGTGGGCTTCTGGTTTCTCTCCCTCTAAAAACCAGAAATAATACATTCAAAATAACAAACTTGCTTTATTTACAAATTAGTAACATTGTCTCATCCCATGTTCAAGGACGACCTTTTTCCTCGCTCACTTTCGTTTATTTGGAAACAAAATCATCTCCAAAATATAGTTATTTTTTTAAACAACTCATAGAAAGTTGGTTGCAATTTCAGTTTAATCCAAAGACAGAACAAATAATACAACAAATATTGTGGTTAAACTCAAATATACTAATTGATTTAAAAAAAAAAATAACTTTATCATTTGGAACCCTTTAACAAGTGGAAGAAGGAAAAAGTATTATAGTTAACTCTGTTTTCACAAGCGTAGCAGGCTGTGATTTCTGCAAGCAACGTTTCTAGGATAGGCTATTAGCAGGACAATAGACTTTTTCCTATTATTCAGATTACAACCTCTCACTTTCGGTTATTTGAAAATGAAATCATCTCCAAAATATTATTTTAATTTTTTTTCAAACAAGGACTTGAAAATGAGATTGTGATTAATAAATAAATAAATAAATTGTGATTAATTGTGATTAATAAACTAATACATTCGTTCAATACATTGGAATACAAGATAAGCCATCCATCCACCCAATTGAGCCGTAGCTGAGAGGATCGCAAAAACTAAAGGTATTTTGGTTTCAGTGCATTTTCTTTAAAATACACACCATGCCACACACCAGACGACTGCGTTATTAAAGGGATGACTACCTTGTCTAACAACACTAGTATAAACAGCTACACATGACATCAATAGACGGTTAAACAAGGTAAAGAGGCTCAGGATTTTGGAACCTGGACGGTTCCAGGGTGGGAAGTTGGGATGTCAATTTCAAGACATCCACATTTTAATAACAGACAGTCAGTTGAGGTCAAAGCTTAAATGTCTGTGCAGGGGCGTCATTTCCTACCGAGCAGCGGAACACGACTAATGGCAGGGAGGGGTAGAAGGGTCTAAATCAGGATGGCCTGGGTCAGATTATATGGGGTCACGATCAGGCTCCAAGGCCTAGCCCCAGACAAAGCTGTTAGAGACGGAGTTGGTATAAGGTTTTAAGGATTAGGGATATAGTGTTATTCAACAATAGCCCTGCCGTGGTAATGTATACAGGACAGAGTCATTCCACCAAATGGGTTCCTTTTGAGTGCCTTTGTGATATTTTAAGTCAAAATTGTGCACCAATATTGAATTTTAAAAGCCTGTTATATTAAATTAAGTGCACTTTAATAAAGACCGCATGGATACATTTGCCAAGTGTTTTGCAAAGCTGTTATCAAGGCAAAGGGTGGCTATTTGAATAATCTCAAATATAAAATATATTTAGATTTGTTTAACACCTTTTTTTGGTTACTACATGATTCCTTATGTGTTATTTCAGTTTTGATGTCTTCACTACTATTCTAAAATGTAGAAAATAGTAAAAACTAAAGAAAAACCCTGGAATGAGTAGGCGTTCTAAAACTTTTGACCGGTAGTGTACGTCTGTCCCTCATTTTAAAATCAACTGTGTTTTGTGAACAGAATAACTTTTTAAATATTTTTTCAAAAGAAACATTGAACATCTAATAGTCAAATCAAAATGTAAAAGCAGGTGAACTGGTTCTACTCTTATTGGTCATTTTCTGGTATTTTGCGGTGGAAACTGAGTGGGTCAAACATAACAGTTACCCATTGTCACGCTGTTATTGAATGAGTCGGGAGACAGGTGCAAGAATGGGTAATAGGGTTTTTTATTATACCCAAATTACGGCGTGCCGTGTAAAGGCACGGGGGACGAAGACCAAACAAACACGTACACAAAACACATGGTAGAAAACCAAACAAATGAGGAGTACCTCGAATAAATAACATGAGCGCACAATGATTAACACACGGTACGAGACCCGTAATCATCTGCGCAATCCACAACTTGCACGGAAAGCCAAAAACACACAGCACAGGTACTTACACTAACCAACAGACATTGTAACAATAATCAACAGGACACTGGTAAACCAAGGGCACACTTATACAATTACTAATCACTGGGAATAGGGGCCAGGTGTGCGTAATGAAAGTTCCGGTAGGATCCGTGACACCCATAGATAGACAGGCTAGAAATGTTTTAACAAAACCTTTTTTTTGTGAAGCTTGCATTGATTTACCACACACTATTGGGCTCAACAAGCACCCATTCCTCCAGTCACAAGTGGATTTATGGATTTAAGATGAAATGGTAAAAACCTGTTAAGGTTAACCCTGTAACTTTATTTGGCACTTATTATAGTATATATTTTGTATTTAACCTCTTGAGATGGGAAAACATGTTTTTATGAAGTTGAACATGCACTCTTTATGACATAATTTTAAAATGAGGTAATATCAACAACAACAAAAAATTTGGGGGACCAAGTCACACTTCTCAAAAATGCAACAACGACCCTACTATACTGAACCAAAGTCAAGTGGGTATTACAGAGACTGAGGTGCTGAAAGGTGTTAGCTTTAAAACATAAACACAACATGTAAAGTGTTGGTCCCACGTTTCATGATCTGAAATAAAAGATCCCAGAAATGTTCCATAAGCACAAACATATGCCATGTGCTTATTTCTCTCAAATGTTGTGCACCTATTTGTTTACATCAACATTAGCTGCTGTCAAAGCAGCAGCTACTCTTCCTGGGGTCCAGCAAAATTAAGGCAGTTTATACAATTTTTCAAACATTACAATACATTCACAGATTTCACAACACATTGTGTGCCCTCAGGCCCCTACTCCACCACTACTACATATCTACATATACAGTTGAAGTCTGACGTTTACATACACCTCAGCCAAATACATTTAAACTCAGTTTTTCACAATTCCTGACATTTAATCCTGGTAAAAATTGCCTGTCTTAGGTCAGTTAGGATCATCGCTTTATTTTAAGAATGTGAAATGTCAGAATAATAGTAGAGAGAATGATTTATTTCAGCTTTAATTTCTTTCATCACATTCCCAGTGGGTCAGAAGTTTACATACACTCAATTAGTATTTGGTAGCATTGCCTTTAAATTGTTTAACTTGGGACAAACGTTTCGGGTAGCCTTCCACAAGCTTCCCACAATAAGTTGGGTGAATTTTGGCCCATTCCGCCTCACAGAGCTGGTGTAACGGAGTCAGGTTTGTAGGCCTCCTTGCTCTCACACGCTTCTTCAGTTCTGCACACAAAGTTTCCATAGGATTGAGGTCAGGGGTTTGTGACGGCCACTCCAATACCTTGACTTTGTTGTCCTTAAGCCATTTTGCCACAACTTTGGACGTATGCTTGGGGTCATTTTTCATTTGGAAGCCATTTGCGACCAAGCTTTAACTTCCTGACTGATGTCTTGAGATGTTGCTTCAATATATCCACGTCATTTTCTCTTCTCATGATGCCGTCTATTTTGTGAAGTGCACCAGTCCCTCCTGCAGCAAAGCACCCCCACAACATGATGCTGCCACCCCCGTGCTTCATGGTTGGGATGGTGTTCTTCAGCTTGCAAGCCTCCCCCTTTTTCCTCCAAACATAACGATGGTCATAATGGCCAAACAGTTATATTTTTGTTTCATCAGACCAGAGGACATTTCTCCAAAAAGTACGATCTTTGTCCCCATGTGCATTTGCAAACCGTAGTCTGGCATTTTATGGCGGTTTTGGAGCAGTGGATTCTTCCTTGCTGAGCGGCCTTTCAGGTTATGTCGATATAGGACTCTTTTTACTGTGGATATAGATACTTTTGTACCTGTTTCCTTCAGCATCTTCACAAGGTCCTTTGCTTTTGTTTTGGGATTTATTTACTCTTTTCGCACCAAAGTACGTTCATCTTTTGGAGACAGAACGCGTCTCCTTCCTGAGCGGTATGACGCCTGCGTGGTCCCATGGTGTTGATGCTTGCGTACTATTGCTTGTACAGTTGAACGTGGCACCTTCAGGCATTTGGAAATTGCTCCCAAGGATGAACCAGACTTGTGGAGGTCTACAATTGTTTTTCTGAGGATTTGGTTGATTTCTTTTGATTTTCCCATGATGTCAAGCAAAGAGGCACTGAGTTTGAAGGTAGGCCTTGAAATACATCCACAGGTACACCTCCAATTGACTCAAATGATGTCAACTAGCCTATCAGAAGCTTCTAAAGCCATGACATAATTTTCTGAAATTTTCCAAGCTGTTTAAAGGCACAGTCAACTTAGTGTATGTAAACTTCTTACCCACTGGAATTGTGATACAGTAAATTATAAGTTAACTAATCTGTCTGTAAACAATTGTTGGAAAAATTACTTGTGTCATAAACAAAGTAGATGTCCTAGCAAACTTGTCAAAACTATAGTTTGTTTACAAGAAATGTGTGGAGTGTAAAAACAAGTTTTAATGACTCCAACCTAAATGTATGTAAACTTTCGACTTCAACTGTATCTACAGTACTAAATCCATGTGTATGTATAGTGCATATGTTATCGTGTGTGTGTGTATGCATGTGTCTGTGCCAATGTTTGTGTTTCTTCACGGTCTCCGCTGTTCCATAAGGTGTTTTTTTAAATCTAATTTTACTGCATCAGTTACTTGATGTGGAATAGAGTTCCATGTAGTCATGGCTCTCTGTAGTACTGTGTGCCTCCCATAGTATGTTCTGAACTTGGGGACTGTGAAGAGACCTCTTGTGGCATGTCTTGTGGGGTATGCATGGGTGTCCGAGCTGTGTGCCAGTAGTTTAGACAGGCAGCTCGGTGCATTCAACATGTCAATACCTCTCATAAATAAAAGTAGTGATGACGTCAATCTCTCCTCCACTTTCAGCCAGGAGAGATTGACATGCATATTATTAATATTAGCTCTCTGTGTACATCCAAGGGCCAGGCATACTGCCCTGTTCTGAGCCCATTGCAATTTTCCTAAGTCCTGACCACACGACTGAATAGTAGTCAAGGTGCGACAAAACTAGAGCCTGTAGGACCTGCCTTGTTGATAATGCTGTTAAGAAGGCAGAGCATCGCTTTATTATGGACAGACTTCTCCCCATCTTAGCTACTGTTGTATCAATATGTTTTGACAATGACAGTTTACAATCTAGGGTTACTCCAAGCAGTTTAGTCATCTCAACTTGCTCAATTTCCGCATTATTTATTACAATATTTAGTTGAGGTTAAGGGTTTAGTGAGTGTTTTGTTCCAAATACAATGCTTTTAGTTTTAGAAATATTTAGGGCTAACTTATTCCTTGCCACCCACTTTGAAACTAACTGCAGCTCTTTGTTGAGTGTTGCAGTCATTTCAGTCGCTGTAGTAGCTGACGTGTATAGTGTTGAGTCATCCGCATACATAGACACACTGGCTTTACTTAGTCAGTGGCATGTCATTAGTAAAAATTGAAAAAAGCAAGGGGCCTAAACAGTTACCCTGGGGAATTCCTGATTCTAACTGAATTATATTTGAGAGGCTTCCATTAAAGAACAGCCTCTGTGTTCTGTTAGACAAGTAACTCTTTATCCACATTATAGCAGGGGGTGTAAAGCCATAACACATACATTTTTCCAGCAGCAGACTATGATGGATAATGTCAAAAGCTGCACTGAAGTTTAACAAGACAGCCCCCACAATCATTTATTCATCAATTTCTCTCAGCCAATCATCAGTCATCAGTCATTTGTGTAAATACTGTGCTTGTTGAGTGTCCTTCCCTACAAGAATGCTGAAATTCTGTTGTCAATTTGTTTACTGTGAAATAGCATTGTATCCAAAAGTTTACTAAGGGTTGGTAACAGGCTGATTGGTCGGCTATTTGAGCCAACAAGACAGTTAGTGAGCATTTCTCATTTTCCAAGATGATCCATCCACCTGACAGGTGTGGCATATCAAGAAGCTGATTAAACAGCATGATCATTACATAGGTGCAGCTTGTGCTGGGGACAATAAAAGGCCACTCTAAAATGTGCAGTTTTGTCACACAACACAATGCCACAGATGTCTCAAGTTTTGAGGGAGCGTGCAATTGGCATGCTGACTGCAGCAATGTCCACAGAGCTGTTAACATTTAATGTTAATTTCTGTACAATAAGCTAGCTCCAATGTCATTTTAGAGAATTTGGCATTATGTCCAACCGACCTCACAACCGCAGACCACGTGTAACTACACCAGCCCAGGATCTCCACATCCGGCTTCTTCACCTGTGGAACCGTCTGAGACCAGCCACCTGGACAGCTGATGAAACGGGGGAGTATTTCTGTCTGTAATAAAGCCCTTTTGTTGTGGGCTTGGCTCCCAAGTGGGTGGGGCTAGGCCCTCCCAGGCCCACCCATGACTGTGTCCCTGCCCAGTCATGTGAAATCCCTAGATTAGGGCCTAATGAATTCATTTAAAGGGACTGATTTCCTTTATATGAACTGTAGCTCAGTAAAACCATTGAAATTGTTGCATGTTGCATTTATATTTTTGTTCAGCATAGTTATAGTAAATAAAACAGTCCCATAACAGCTTATTTTTACATTTTAAAAACTGTGAAAAGGCCCTAAATACTTTTCTGATTGTGACTTCAAAATTCATACAAATGAGCAGTGTAAAATAGAAACATTAAGGAAAGGTCAGGGAAAGGTCAGGGAAAGGTCAGGGAAAGGTCAGGGAAAGAGCTGGACATATTTTTTTGGGGGGCCTGATTTAAAAAAAAAAATGTGTCTATAGTGGTTCTACTGTTAACTATCTATTTATCAGTCTTATGACTTGGGGGTTAGAAGCTGTTCAGGGTCCTGTTGGTTCCAGACTTGATGCATCAGTACCGCTTGCCGTGCGGTAGCAGAGAGAACAGTCTATGACTTGCGTGGTTGGGAGTCAAAGCATACTACAGTATAGGGATAAGATATTTGATCAATACAACTGATTTCAGAAGGGAAAAAAGGCCAATCAAAGTCTGAAGGTACGTCTTTTTCCCAGTACAACTTACTTCTCCCATTGATTGTGAGGGTACACTCACTCCTAGTGTTGAGGGTGTGGCTGTGTGTGTCCATGAATGACAAGGCCTCGTCACAGTTTGTCCCCTGCTCCGTATAACTCTTATCCATAGAGTTAACCATCACTGTCATCTCCTGTCGAGTACTGCTCAACGTCTCTTTACGTTTCTTAGCCAGCTTCCTGTTTAGGAGAACACAAGACAAACAATAACAAATCAATAATTAATCAACAATCAATTAATCGATCATTATAATATCCTGCTTTGTAACGCTCAATTACGCTTCTTAGCCAGCTTCCTGTTTAGGAGAACACAAGACAAACAATAACAAATCAATAATTAATCAACAATCAATTAATCAATCATTATAATATCCTGCTTTGTAACGCTCAATTACGCTTCTTAGCCAGCTTCCTGTTTAGGAGAACACAAGACAAACAATAACAAATCAATAATTAATCAACAATCAATTAATCAATCATTATAATATCCTGCTTTGTAACGCTCAATTACGCTTCTTAGCCAGCTTCCTGTTTAGGAGAACACAAGACAAACAATAACAAATCAATAATTAATCAACAATCAATTAATCAATCATTATAATATCCTGCTTTGTAACGCTCAATTACGCTTCTTAGCCAGCTTCCTGTTTAGGAGAAAAAAAAAGAACAACAACAAAGATTATTAGTTAAAACAGAGATGTTAGAGATGACTCATACCTGGAAAGACATATGAAGGATTGGGTAGAAAAGACTGTGCTGAAGAGAGAGAGAGAGAAGTTAAATTCATTTGAAACTTTTTCCTCCCAATTCAAGCCAAGCAATCCGATCCATACCTTTTACCATCTAATTCATTTGGCAAGGCTTTGTGTTGTGAAGGCAGATACATCAGCGGGCCTGACGATGGTCAATTAGTCAGTGAATCTGGGGGTGGAGAAGCAATAATAGAGTTTGCTTGCCTCAAGAAACAACTTGTTTTCAGGACCTCCTCCAGAAAGACACGACTCTGGAACAAAATCACGCTATTTTGTGCAGATAATACACTTTTGGGATGTCTTTGGACTGGGTGCTTTTTGGGCCTCCTTCGGGCCAATTCAACTCAATGCAGTCTGTAACAAAACAACTACCTTATACTCAGACAAACATATACTTTGTGCACATTGAAAATAGATGGAAAAAGGGAGCCAGACCAGATTAAGCAGTGAATGAGTGTTGAGCCTCATCATGGTAGTCTACCCCATAGAGCCTCATCATGGTATTCTACCCCATAGAGCCTCATCATGGTAGTCTACTCCATAGAGCCTCATCATGGTATTCTACCCCATAGAGCCTCATCATGGTAGTCTACTCCATAGAGCCTCATCATGGTAGTCTACCCCATAGAGCCTCATCATGGTAGTCTACCCCATAGAGTCTCATCATGGTAGTCTACCCCATAGAGCCTCATCATGGTATTCTACCCCATAGAGCCTCATCATGGTAGTCTACCCCATAGAGCCTCATCATGGTAGTCTACCCCATAGAGCCTCATCATGGTATTCTACCCCATAGAGCCTCATCATGGTAGTCTACTCCATAGAGCCTCATCATGGTAGTCTACTTCATAGAGCCTCATCATGGTATTCTACCCCATAGAGCCTCATCATGGTAGTCTACCCCATAGAGCCTCATCATGGTAGTCTACTCCATAGAGCCTCATCATGGTAGTCTACCCCATAGAGCCTCATCATGGTAGTCTACCCCATAGAAATAGAGCCTCATCATGGTAGTCTACCCCATAGAGCCTCATCATGGTAGTCTACCCCATAGAGCCTCATCATGGTAGTCTACTCCATAGAAATAGAGCCTCATCATGGTAGTCTACCCCATAGAAATAGAGCCTCATGGTAGTCTACCCCATAGAGCCTCATCATGGTAGTCTACCCCATAGAGTCTCATCATGGTAGTCTACCCCATAGAGCCTCATCATGGTAGTCTACTCCATAGAGCCTCATCATGGTAGTCTACCCCATAGAGCCTCATCATGGTAGTCTACCCCATAGAGCCTCATCATGGTAGTCTACTCCATAGAGCCTCATCATGGTAGTCTACCCCATAGAGCCTCATCATGGTAGTCTACCCCATAGAGTCTCATCATGGTAGTCTACTCCATAGAGCCTCATCATGGTAGTCTACCCCATAGAGCCTCATCATGGTAGTCTACCCCATAGAGCCTCATCATGGTAGTCTACTCCATAGAGCCTCATCATGGTAGTCTACCCCATAGAGCCTCATCATGGTATTCTACCCCATAGAGCCTCATCATGGTAGTCTACCCCATAGAGCCTCATCATGGTAGTCTACCCCATAGAGCCTCATCATGGTAGTCTACCCCATAGAGCCTCATCATGGTATTCTACCCCATAGAGCCTCATCATGGTAGTCTACCCCATAGAGCCTCATCATGGTAGTCTACCCCATAGAGCCTCATCATGGTAGTCTACCCCATAGAGCCTCATCATGGTAGTCTACCCCATAGAGCCTCATCATGGTAGTCTACTCCATAGAGCCTCATCATGGTAGTCTACCCCATAGAGCCTCATCATGGTAGTCTACCCCATAGAGCCTCATCATGGTATTCTACCCCATAGAGCCTCATCATGGTATTCTACCCCATAGAGCCTCATCATGGTAGTCTACTCCATAGAGCCTCATCATGGTAGTCTACCCCATAGAGCCTCATCATGGTAGTCTACTCCACACACACACACCTCTGTCCAGTGATACATTTAAACTAAAGTTATCAAAATAGAGGAAAATAGAAATGCTCTCTCCTATTCAACCTGAAACAATACAGTATTGACCTGCCTGAACTTCTCTCTCCTATTCATCTGGCAACAATACAGTATTGACCTGTCTGTTCAAGTCCTCATTCTACAACACAATGCAGCTCACGTTCAATTTAAGGCTTCTGCATTGTGCCTCTGTACGTAATTATACTTAACAACAACATGCTCAAAATGTGTCCCCCTGACCTTTAATCTCTCTGTGTCTCTGTTTCTGTTTCTCTCTGTCTCTCTCTCTCTGGCTCTCTCTCTCTGGCTCTCTCTCTCTGGCTCGCTCTCTCTGTCTCGCTCTCTCTCTTTCTCTCTCTATCTCTCTCTCTCTCTCTGGCTCTCTCTCTGTGTCTCTCTCTCTCTCTCTCTCTCTCTCTGTGTCTCTGTCTCTCTCTCTGTCTCTCTCTCTCTGTTTCGTTCTCTCTCTTTCTCTCTCTCTCTGTCTCACTCTCTCTCTGGCTCTCTCTCTGTGTCTCTGTCTCTCTCTCTCTCTCGCTCTGTCTCTGTCTCTCTCTCTCTCTCTGTCTCGCTCTGTCTCTGTCTCGCTCTCTCTCTGTCTCTGTCTCTCTCTCTCTCTCTCTCTCTCTCTCTCCTCTCCTCTCCTCTCCTCTCCTCTCCTCTCCAATTCAAAACAGCTTGGTCGTGATCATACATAACAATCTACAGCTGCTAGTTACTGCAAGTGGCTTCGGGGGGAGAAATCTGTGTAAGGATGAACTATCCCCGTCTCCCTACTGCTTCCAAACACTTTATCAGTGGCTGTCTCAGTATGACCCTGATATGTATTTGACTAGGGTTTTTGTCACAAATGACACCCTATTCCCTATATAGTGCACTGCACATAGAGCTCTGCTTCAAAAGTAGTGCACTATATAGGGAATAGGGTGCCATTAGGGACGCTGGCTAGAAGCCTGCCTGACAGGACACACTGTGGGGGCTAATGACTCTCCTGCTGCGTTGTTTTGTCAAATCTCTGTTTTTTCAATTTGGACGCCGTCTCGTGCCATATGGCCCCATGCCCCCACCAGGCCCACAACACCAGACCCCCACCACCAGACCCCCAACATGCCCCCACCACCAGGCCCACAACACCAGACCCCCACCACCAGACCCCCACCAGGCCCACAACACCAGACCCCCACCATGCCCCCACCACCAGGCCCACAACACCAGACCCCCACCACCAGACCCCCACCAGGCCCACAACACCAGACCCCCACCAGGCCCACAACACCAGACCCCCACCAGGCCCACAACACCATGCCCCCACCACCAGACCCCACCACCAGACCCCCACCACCAGACCCCACCATCAGACCCCCACCACCAGAACCCCACCACCAGACCCCCACCACCAGACCCCACCACCATGCCCCCACCACCAGAACCCCACCACCAGACCCCCACCACCAGACCCCACCACCATGCCCCCACCACCAGACCCCCACCATGCCCCCACCAGGTAGTTAGATGAAATGAGTAGTTAGAAAATGAGAAGTTAGATGAAATGAGTAGCTAGATGAAAGGAGTAGTTAGATGAAATTAGTAGTTAGAAAATGAGAAGTTAGATGAAATGAGTAGCTAGATGAAATGAGTAGTTAGGGTAATGAGTAGTTAAATGAAATGAGTAGTTAGAGAAAATGAGTAGTTAGATGAAATTAGTAGTTAGATGAATTGAGTAGTTACAGAAAATGAGTAGTTAAATGAAATGAGTACTTAGAAAATGAGAAGTTAGATGAAATGAGTAGTTAGAGAAAATGAGTAGTTAGATGAAATGAGTAGTTAGAGAAAATGAGTAGTTAGATGAAATGAGTAGTTAGATGAAATGAGTAGTTAGATGAATTGAGTAGTTACAGAAAATGAGTAGTTAGTAGAAATTAGTAGTAAAATGAAATGAGTAGTTAGATGACATGAGTAGTTAGTGGAAATGAGTAGTAAAATGAAATGAGTAGTTAGATGAAATGAGTAGTTACAGAAAATGAGTAGTTAGATGAAATGAGTAGTTAGATGAAATGAGTAGTTACAGAAAATGAGTAGTTAGATGAAATGAGTAGTTAGATAGATGAAATGAGTAGTTAGATGAAATGAGTAGTTAGATGAAATGAGTAGTTAAATGAAATGAGTAGTTAGGGTAATGAGTAGTTAGATGAAATGAGTAGTTAGATGAAATGAGTAGTTACAGAAAATGAGTAGTTAGATGAAATGAGTAGTTAGATGAAATGAGTACTTAGAAAATGAGTAGCTAGATGAAATGAGTAGTTAGATGAAAGGAGTAGTTAGATGAAATGAGTAGTTAGATGAAATGAGTAGTTACAGAAAATGAGTAGTTAGATGAAATGAGTAGTTAGATGAAATGAGTACTTAGAAAATGAGTAGCTAGATGAAATGAGTAGTTAGATGAAATGAGTAGTTAGATGAAATGAGTACTTAGAAAATGAGAAGTTAGATGAAATGAGTAGTTAGATGAAATGAGTAGCTAGATGAAATGAGTAGCTAGATGAAATGAGTAGTTAGATGAAATGAGTACTTAGAAAATGAGTAGCTAGATGAAATGAGTAGTTAGATGAAATGAGTAGTTAGAGTAAATTATGCCATATAGAACCAAAAAGGGTCAATTGATTGCTTCATATGGCCCTCAGAAAGGTTCTATACAGAAATCCCATTTATTTTTAGAGTACATTAGTTTGTAGGTACTCTGAGATGCTCAGTTGCTAGTCTAATTTAGCACCATTACAGGAACCTACATGGTGTGCTGTAATGCAGCTCTCTAGGTGTTATAGGAAGACTGATGGATGGCTTTATAATAGAGAGAGTAGGAAGAGAAGGATGATGTGTATGTGTGTGTATGAGCGTGCGTGTGTGTGTTGATGAATGTGACCAATGAGCATTCATCAAATTCTGAAATAGTTATTGTAGGTAAATAACTAGCCTTGGACTAGACAAAGACTTTGTTATTCCAAAAGGCATCCATAGGGCTCTGGTCAAAGGTCGTGCACTATATAGGGAATAGGGTGCCATAAGGCTCTGGTCAAAGGTCGTGCACTATATAGGGAATAGGGTGCCATAAGGCTCTGGTCAAAGGTCGTGCACTATATAGGGAAGAGGGTTCCATAGGGCTCTGGTCAAAAGTAGTGCACTATATAGGGAAGAGGGTTCCATAGGGCTCTGGTCAAAAGTAGTGCACTATATAGGGAAGAGGGTTCCATAGGGCTCTGGTCAAAAGTAGTGCACTAAATAGGGAAGAGGGTTCCACAGGGCTCTGGTCAAAAGTAGTGCACTAAATAGGGAAGAGGGTTCCATAGGGCTCTGGTCAAAAGTAGTGCACTATATAGGGAAGAGGGTTCCATTTGGGACTCACAAACCCCTGATGAGATCTGACTACAGTCAAACTACACACAACCCAGCAAACAATAAAATGTCCTGAGAACATTTGGCTACATTCCAATTAGGTCCCTTAAGGCTTTTGATGCAACATTATCCCACTGACGTTCCCGAGACAGTCTAAAAACGTTGTGTGAAGTTCCCAAGTGAACGTTCTCTGGAGGACCTTTGTGTAGTTTCCTGGACATCACTAAGGACCATGTCATGACCTTATTTGGACATTCTAAGGACATTCATTTGATTAGTCCTTAGGACCTCGTGTGATGGTCCCAAGGGAACGTTCTAGTTCCCTGTAAGTTACTGGACGTCACTGAGGACCATGTCAGGACCTTTTTAGGACCTTCGTAGGACTTTGATAAAGCTTGAAGAATTTTGAAAATAATAATAGGCAAATGTTGTACAATCCAGCTGTACTAAGCTCTTATATGAGACTTACCCAAGAAGACTCATAGCTGTAATCACTGCCAATGGTGTTTCTAACATGTTTAGACTCAAAGTATCAATGTATGTTAGAAGTTTATTTTTCATTAAGCATATTATAGCCCCCAGTATATATACTGGGACCTCAGGTCCGTCACTCAGCAGATAAAGCACCGTGTCATGGACTGGGACCTCCTGTACTTAGCTACAGTACACGCAGAACCATGAAAATAAAAAGCTCAATAGAAGCTATTTAGCGAACTAACGATAATGGACATAGGTTTGGTTTGGTTAGGTTAGGTTTAATTCAGTTTCCAATTCATTCAGGCCCGGGAAGTTAATTGAAGTGGGACATTTTTTATTAACGAATTGCCTGAATTGAAAATGCAAGAAGTGAAAAATAAATAGGAGATTTTGAAATAGACTGAATTGAAAACTGAAACTTCAAGGTTGGATGACACAGCCAAGTAAAAGTAGAAATAATGGTTAGAACTATAGTAACACTGCCCTTATCAGCCTGTTATAACATGTCTGTTATCTGTTATAACACTGCCCTTATCAGCCTGTTATAGCATGTCTGTTATAACACTGCCCTTATCAGCCTGTTATAACATGTCTGTTATAGCATGTCTGTTATAACATGTCTGTTATAACACTGCCCTTATCAGCCTGTTATAACATGTCTGTTATAGCATGTCTGTTATAACACTGCTATTATCAGCCTGTTATAGCATGTCTGTTATAGCATGTCTGTTATAATACTTCCCTTATCAGCCTGTTATAGCATGTCTGTTATAACATGTCTGTTATAATACTTCCCTTATCAGCCTGTTATAGCATGTCTGTTATAGCATGTCTGTTATAACATGTCTGTTATAGCATGTCTGTTATAACACTGCCTTTATCAGCCTGTTATAGCATGTCTGTTATAGCATGTCTGTTATAATACTTCCCTTATCAGCCTGTTATAGCATGTCTGTTATAACATGTCTGTTATAATACTTCCCTTATCAGCCTGTTATAGCATGTCTGTTATAGCATGTCTGTTATAACATGTCTGTTATAGCATGTCTGTTATAACACTGCCTTTATCAGCCTGTTATAGCATGTCTGTTATAGCATGTCTGTTATAGCATGTCTGTTATAACATGTCTGTTATAGCATGTATGTTATAACACTTCCCTTATCAGCCTGTTATAGCATGTCTGTTATAGCATGTCTGTTATAACATGTCTGTTATAGCATGTCTGTTGTAGCATGTCTGTTATAACACTGCCCTTATCAGCCTCTTATAACATGTCTGTTATAGCATGCCTGTTATAACATGTCTGTTATAGCATGTCTGTTATAACACTGCCCTTATCAGCCTGTTATAACACTGCCCTTATCAGCCTGTTATAACATGTCTGTTATAACACTGCCCTTATCAGCCTGTTATAACATGTCTGTTATAGCATGTCTGTTATAACATGTCTGTTATAACATGTCTGTTATAACATGTCTGTTATAGCATGTCTGTTACATAGTGGCAGCTGAATGGTGTCCTTGGACCCAGACCTTTGTCAAGTACTTCATCTCCCAACGTTCAGCAGACAAAGAGGCTTTGGAAATGAACACTTTTCAAGGTTGTTTTGATTTGTGTGCTGGTAAATAATTGGATGTTTCGAGACGCAATGAGGCAGCTGCACACTTGCACACTGCACGCACACACACACACACACCACAGGAGGCTGGTGGCACCTTAATTGGGGAGGGCCAGGCTCGTGGAAACGGATGGAGCGGAATGAGTGGAACGGCATCAAATACATCAAACACATGGTTTCCATGGTTTCCATGGTTTCCATGGTTTCCATGTGTTTGATACCATTCCATTAAATCCCGTTCCAGACATTACTATGAGCCGTCCTCCCCCTCAGCAGCCTCCTGTCACACACACACACACACACACACACACACACACACACACACACACACACACACACACACACACACACACACACACACACACACACACACACACACACACACACACACACACACACACACACTGAGCTGAACAATAGCTGAACAATAGCTTAATGTTAGAGATTGCCTTTGTGTGCTTAGTGTACACACATTCAATGGAGTCCTCATAACCTAGTGGAGTCCTCATAACCTAGTGGAGTCCTCATAACCTAGTGGAGTCCTCATAACCTAGTGGAGTCCTCATAAACTAATGGAGTCCTCATGACCTAATGGAGTCCTCATAACCTAGTGGAGTCCTCATAACCTAGTGGAGTCCTCATAACCTAGTGGAGTCCTTATAACCTAATGGAGTCCTCATGACCTAATGGAGTCCTCATAACCTAGTGGAGTCCTTATAACCTAATGGAGTCCTCATAAACAAGTGGTCCTCATAACCTAGTGGAGTCCTCTTAACCTAGTGGAGTCCTCATAACCTAGTGGAGTCCTCATAAATTAGTGGTCCTCATAACCTAATGGAGTCCTCATAACCTAGTGGAGTCCTCATAAACTAATGGAGTCCTCATGACCTAATGGAGTCCTCATAACCTAGTGGAGTCCTCATAACCTAGTGGAGTCCTCATAACCTAGTGGAGTCCTTATAACCTAATGGAGTCCTCATAAACAAGTGGTCCTCATAACCTAGTGGAGTCCTCTTAACCTAGTGGAGTCCTCATAACCTAGTGGAGTCCTCATAAATTAGTGGTCCTCATAACCTAGTGGAGTCCTCATAACCTAATGGAGTCCTCATAACCTAGTGGAGTCCTCATAACCTAGTGGAGTCCTTATAAACTAGTGGAGTCCTCATAACCTAATGGAGTCCTCATAACCTAATGGAGTCCTCATAACCTAATGGAGTCCTCATAACCTAATGGAGTCCTCATAAACTAGTGGAGTCCTCATAACCTAGTGTAGTCCTCATAACCTAGTGGAGTCCTAGTGGAGTCCTCATAAACTAGTGGAGTCCTTATAAACTAGTGTAGTCCTCATAACCTAGTGGAGTCCTAGTGGAGTCCTCATAACCTAGTGGAGTCCTTATAAACTAGTGGAGTCCTCATAACCTAATGGAGTCCTCATAACCTAGTGGAGTCCTCATAACCTAGTGGAGTCCTCATAACCTAGTGGAGTCCTCATAACCTAATGGAGTCCTCATAACCTAATGGAGTCCTCATAACCTAATGGAGTCCTCATAAACTAGTGGAGTCCTCATAACCTAGTGTAGTCCTCATAATCTAGTGGAGTCCTAGTGGAGTCCTCATAAACTAGTGGAGTCCTTATAAACTAGTGTAGTCCTCATAACCTAGTGGAGTCCTAGTGGAGTCCTCATAACCTAGTGTAGTCCTCATAACCTAGTGGAGTCCTAGTGGAGTCCTCATAACCTAGTGGAGTCCTTATAAACTAGTGGAGTCCTCATAACCTAATGGAGTCCTCATAACCTAGTGGAGTCCTCATAACCTAGTGGAGTCCTCATAACCTAGTGGAGTCCTCATAACCTAATGGAGTCCTCATAACCTAGTGGAGTCCTCATAACCTAGTGGAGTCCTCATAACCTAATGGAGTCCTCATAACCTAGTGGAGTCCTCATAACCTAGTGGAGTCCTCATAACCTAGTGGAGTCCTCATAACCTAGTGGAGTCCTCATAAACTAGTGGAGTCCTCATGATCTAATGTAGTCCTCATAACCTAATGGAGTCCTCATAACCTAATGGAGTCCTCATAACCTAGTGGAGTCCTCATAACCTAGTGGAGTCCTCATAACCTAGTGGAGTCCTCATAACCTAGTGGAGTCCTCATAACCTAGTGGAGTCCTCATAA